>NW_026606576.1:337500-420000 GCF_029890125.1 Rhinichthys klamathensis goyatoka | reverse complement strand
ACCCACTAGTAATGACTGAAGTGTTACTAAATCCGTCTAAAGGATCATTATTTGGATCAGTATTATAATGTGAAAAACATGATATTGACTGAAGGCATTGTAAGCTTTTGATGTTTGTGTCAGATTTTGAACAGTTATTCCTCTTGATGGATTTGGCAACACTTGATTCATTACTAATGGGTTATATTATTATGCATTATTAATATTATACTAATTATGAACCGGTATGTAGTAGTTCTTAGTAGTCTTCAGTGAGGTGTGAAAAATAGTTACTGATTAGCTAACAGTGAACTTCCACATTCGACTATTACTTACTAATGTGTTAATCAGAGTTTCTTGTTAGTTAATAGTAGTTAATTAGTTCATATTAAAAAATAATATGAATTGTAAGCTTGCTGAGGCCCCTATGGACCACTGATCGGTAATCTCACTGTATTGGTGTAAAATACAATGAGGATTACAGGAATAGCCTATTAGTAGGTATTAGTTAAAATTATCTTATTGTGAATAATTTGTCCATGCATGTTTCTCTATTAAACTCCGATAAACACCATAATCTGGAACATTATTAGCTATAAATGGGCTTCTCTAAACTGGTTTCCTGATTCAGCCTGGTGTGGTCTGCTGGTTTGAGAGGGATAGTTGTGTTAACGTGTTATTGCCCTGTGTAACCCGGCGAGCGGGCAGTAAACGTCACTTTATCACTTAACCCATTATATAAGGGTTGAAAGGTCTAATAAAACCCACGCAACACCGCTGTTATTGGACTACATAATGTGTGTGTATGGCTCTGCTGCCGGTGTGCAGAGATCACTTGTGAAGGAGAAGGTTTGAAATTCATTAATGGAGGTTTATTCATTAGGCAAATGCATTTTGTAAAAATGAGTAAACTGATCAGGTGAAATTTTGTTCCGTTTACAAACGTCCAGATCGATCTGCCTCGGGGAACGCGTGACATGCATCGAGTGTGATTAGATCTGTTTATGTGCAGTTTCACCCAGAATGCCTCAGCAATGTACAGAACTTTATGGAGGTTCTTTGGTAATGAAAGGATCAATATGTATTACTGTGCTCAAGACAGGAGACAGGGCCTGCTTTAATTTAGCATTAATAATGCAGGAACAGATCAAGTTGAGTGTGTGTGAGTGTATCCGTCGTGATTTGAGCTATGAAATATCCAGGAACACATCAGATATTACACACTTTCATATAAAGTCAGACGAGACAACATGCTTTAGAACAGAACGTGGAACCCTAACACTAATGAACATATTAAATAATAATACATATTATCTATTATCTAATTAATTACATTATTTAAAGGCTCTTTAGAAATGAGAAACCCTTGTTATTAGCGACTCAGGTGGCTGTGAAGTGAAAGTTGGCTAATTTTGTTTAGGTTTTGCTTACCATTGTTAGCCAAAGGCCCCCTGAAATCTTTTTTTTTTTTTTTTTTTTTTTGCTTTTAGTATGAATATGTTAGCCTTGAGGAATGAGCTGGTGTGTTTCAAAACAATGACAACATTTGCATTTAGGAGATATAAGCATTCAAAACTTACAGTCTCTCACTTCCGCTGAAATGGATCACCGATTTTTATGACGTCACCGCGGACTTCAGCTGCTGTCCAATGAAATGCTCTCTAGAATCTGAAGCTCCGCCCCCTATGCTGTAAACACCACCTGGCTAAAGCGACCGTTGACAGTCACGGAGCAATATGTGTAGGAGATGTGTGTTCGTTTGCTCAAACGCTCGAGTTTTATGTTTTCCAACTGTAAGTTGGTTAAGAATGAAATGGCTAGAATTTATTCACACGTCTACTATTGAATCCAACGTATCACCAGCGCTCGGATTCGCTTCCATGGTGCCGTCAAGTACGACCTGCAGTCTGTGCGGTAAACTAAACGCTATTGGCTATTTGAAAAGGGGGAGGAGCCATTCAATATGTCCCGCCTCCGCTTCCTGTTTCAGTGGAAATTATGTCAACGCATCAAACAAAGCTGCGCTTCAGTGGTAATACAAATGGTAATCAATCCGCGAAAAAACATGGTTGCTACATTTTTACGATAATAAAACCCTGGTTATTATGGTGTAAAGGTGTTTATCAGTCAAATTCAACAGGTATGAAATATGAGCAGTAAGAGAAAAGCACTGTTAAGGAGGAGACGAGCACTGAAAGAGCATTCGCTGCAATAACACCGGCCAGAGGATTCAGCCTTTCCTCCTGATCGCACTGCGATGGGCCCGTAAGTAGCGATACACTGCTTCACTTACCGAATATGGGAAGTGTGATGAAGGTCCAGAGCAGGGATACTCATTGTGCGGCTCGCCAAGCTTTAATTTGTGGCTCGCATGCCAGTTACTAATACGGTGATATGTTTACGCAGTCAATACAGATATGTCATGAAACATTAAAAACAAGCAGGGCTATAACGTAACCCATTAAAAAACTCATACAAATAATTTATATAGATACTCAAAACAGCGGCATTAGATGCCCTTACGTCCATAACACTGACTCACTGCGGAGTTGCCAGTGGCGGTCTTTCCACCACCGAATGTGCTCTTGATACATGATGGGCTAATGTCGAAAAAATAACTTAAGGTCATTCAAATATATATTATGCATACGCTCTTATCTATAATTTTATGATGGTGAATATGGAATATTTTTGCGCATTTACAAAAAAATATAAATAAAATGTTATGGTAAATTGAAGCAATTCAATTGGAGGAGACTAGCTGGCGCACATTATAACAACGCTAGTTATTTCCAGCATTTCATGCTAGTTAGACTGTGTTATACGGACTGAAAATGGATCGATTTCTTGTTAGACAAAGTCGAGCACCAAACAAGAAACAAAGCAATGTGACAGTGACAAACGAGGGAACTGATTCGGAGGCATGCAACAACCGCAAATCGACAGGAAGATGATGGAGACGAGGTTTGCGGAGAGTCAACTCCTGCTAAAAAGAGAAAGGTACGAGTCATACAAGAAAATTTCAAGAAGAGTGGACAGAGGAATTTTTATTTGTCCTCCACGGATCGAACCCTTTGTGTTTACTATGCAAACAAACCCGCTCTGGTTTCAAGCGAAGTAATTTGGAGCGACATTTTCAAACGACCCAAAATTTAACGAAAGTTACCCACCTGGAAGTGTAATAAGGAAAAGAAAAATAGAGCAGCTTTCTTCCTCTCTTTCTGGACAGCAAAGGCTCATACACAGGACAACTTCTACAGCTGAACGTTTAACTGAGGCATCTTTTGAGATCGCATGGATTTTGGCTCGGGGAAAAAAACCCTTCTCAGACTCAGAAATTGTGAAAGATTGCTTTTTGGCTTCGGCAGAAATATTATTTGCAGAATTTGACAACAAAGACGCAATTGTAAAGCAAATTAAAGGATTACAATTATCTGATACCACCATAATGAGGCGGATAGAAAACATCGGCAAAGACGTGAGTGACCAGCTCTGTGCAGATGTGGCAGCAGCACCGTGTTTCAGCATCGCGGTGGATGAAAGCACCGATACGACAGATGTTGCCCAGTTGTGTGTTTGGGTAAGGTTCCCAAAAGAAAAATCTTTCAGAGAAGAAATGCTGTGCTTGCTTCCACTTGTTGGCCAAACGAGAGGTGAGGACATTCTGAATGCAATTCTGGCATTTTTGGATGAAAAAAATCTCAGTTGGTCAGGTCTAGCATGTGTGTGCACTGATGGTGCCCCTAGCATGCGAGGAAAGGAGAAGGGGCTTGTTGGGCTCATGAAAAAAAGAGAAGAAATACCAAACTTTGTCAGTTTCCACTGCATCATTCATCAGGAGTCACTGGTTTCCAAACTAAAAAATAAATCATTCCAAAATGTGATGCAAACAGTTGTTCGTGTGGTAAACTTCATAGTCTCCAGAGCGCTGAATCACAGACAGTTCCGACAGTTCATTGAGGAATATGACACAGAGTATGGTGATTTACTGATGCACAGTGAAGTGAGATGGTTATCTCCAGTGGTGGAATGTAACGAAGTACAAATACTTCGTTACTTTACTTAAGTAAATTTTTCACGTATCTGTACTTTACTTAAGTAGAATCAATAGTGCATACTTTTTACTTTTACTTCGTTACATTTTGCAGCAATTATTATACTTTCTACTCCACTACATTTCTACAACGTTCTGTTACATTTTCGTTACATTTTCTGATCAGTTTTTCCCCTGCCAAAACGTCATCCTGACCGTCCGTTCATCGCACGTTTCTGTCTCACCAGTGAAGTTTGGTTGCCATAGATAAATCAACCCGGTCGCACTAAATGCGTCTCTATAGCACGCAGTGTGTTTATCGTGCAATTTATACGCGAAAATTAGTTTTTACATGCATAGGAAAAACGCATTGGTAGGTTTAGAAGTGATGTGGGGTACGTGTGTATTATACGTTTGGTTAGGATTAGTATGGCAAGCCAAGAGGTTCAGAATTACGCCATAAATGAATCGCGTTTACAGCCAAACGCCGTCATATACGGCGTTTTAACATAATATGTGTGTTTATATATATATATATATATATATATATATATATATATATATACCGTATATAGTAAGGGTATATAGTAAGCTTGATGTGTATATTGCCTAATTGCAAGCTTGTTCAGAAATGGTGACAAAAACTTAAAATATAACTGCTTTTCCATCATATTGAACATCATTATATGAGTATTAGGTTGAATGAGTTAGAATTAACTGTTTTATTAATCATTAGAATATAGACATTAAGAGAATAAATTGTTATGCAAGTACTTTTACTTTTAATACTTAAAGTACATTTAAAATCAGGTACTTTTTACATTTTACTTAAGTAGGTATGTCATTGTGGTACTTCTACTTTTACTAAAGTAAATATGTCTCTGGTTATTTGTACTTTTACTTAAGTACTGAGATTCAGTACTTCCTCCACCACTGGTTATCTCGTGGAAAAGTGCTTGAACGGTTTCTGAGCCTCCTCCCTGAAATTTGCACTTTCCTGGACAGCAAAGGAAAACGGGAGCCAGAGTTGGAAGACCCATGCTGGATCACACAGCTGGCCTTTCTGACTGACATCACCTGTCACCTGAACACTCGCAACTTGCAGCTTCAAGGAAGAGATAAGCTTCCAAGCAACATGCTGAATGCCATCAGAGCATTTCAGAACAAAATAACTTCCCTGTACATACCTGACAGAGAATTCATTCACTTTCCCAAACTCAGAGCTGTCACCACAAATGACCCATCTCTGCAGCAGCACTTCAGCCACAGAGGATTTGTGAATGTTTTGGAAGAGCTGAGAGGTGAATTTGAATCCAGATTCAAAGATGTGAATGAGCACAAGGAGATTTTCAACTTTATTGAAAATCCCTTCCATGTGGATGTGTCATCTCTCACTCCAACTATCACTCTGCTCTGCCCTACTCAGCGTGCTGATGTAGAAAGTGAAATTGTAGAACTGCAGACAAAAGACATTCTTAAAGTTGAACTCAGAGCAGGTGTAGGTCACTTCTGGAGTTTGGTGTCTAAAAATGATTTTCCCACTTTGAAGCCACTTGTGCAAAAAGTGATGTCCTTCTTTGTGAGCACATACACTTGTGAGTCAACATTCTCAACCATGAACACTATTAAGAGGAAACAGAGAAGCCGCCTCACCAATGAACATCTTGCATCCCTCACAAGGATTGCAACAACAAGCTACAAATACAACATGACTAAGGTCAAAGAAATGCATGCATGCTTCCGGTCATCCCAGCATTAAGTTAATCCTGCCTTTTTGTTATTAAGGGAAATCATTGTGTCGCAGTTACAAATTTGACTGGTAAAATAAAGAATGATTCCCCCTTTTTTTTCTATGACTATGAAGCACTTTGTGACCCTTCTTGTGTGAAAGGTGCTATATAAATAAAGTTTACTTACTTTTTGTATTTAATGCATTATGTTCAGGGGTGACCGATTAATAAGCAGACTGGAGGTTAATTTTTATACTTTGCAGTTGAAGTGGCTCTCCTATTGACTTTTTCCTATAAGTGCGGTTCTCATGAAAAAAATAGTGAAGACCACTGGTCCAGAGGCTCTCGGGAGCGTAAACGTCACATCCTTTGGATTTTCCCGGTAAAATAGGTCCTGAGTCCTTCACATAAAAATCAGTGTACAGGCTTTCATAGACAACCAGGGAAGTCAGGGAAGGCCTCGTTTTTAAGTTTCGTTACAAGCTATTCACACATTCACAATAAAAAAAATTATTAATACGTGAAAATTCAAACATATGGCCAGTGCTTAAAGTAAAAAAGAAAAAGAAAAAAAATATTCATGCGCAATTAAACAATTTGGCTTCAGTCATATTTGCGCAGGTAATGCACTACTTGCACAACTACTTCCACGTTCTACTTATTACATATCGGGAGTTTCCGGTTAGAGTGTTCATCGCCCGTCCATACATGAGAATGCAGATTATCACTACGTTTTATGGATGCCAATTGATTAAAACAATGGATAATGATCTCTGTATTAATTATCTTGAGCCTGCTGAAATGTTCCTATAAATATATTTTCTTTCCAACTGTTACATTCTGAATAATATATGTATTCACTAACCTGCAGCAGTCTATGTCTTCTCATTAACAGTATTTTTCTCTTAGCCTACTTATATTCTATACCTGTTGAGTTCACATTTTTTAATGAATTTGACTAATAAAAAGTATTTCTTGTGTGCATTGGTGCTTTATTCCTGTCTTTTTTAAAATAGTTGAATGAATGAATACTCGCGAGGTGCCTACGATCAGAACCATAGATCAGAACCGCACGCAGCGCAGAGGAGAATGACAGTCAACTTCTATATTAATTAAGCAATTTGGGCATGAACATGTAAATAGTAAAACGATTGACATTGAAAAATGACACTGAATGATTACAATATTTAATCCAAATAAATAAATGTTCGTGGTTCCTTCTGATGTTATTCATCTGTTCTCACACATTTCAGCGTCGCGGTCACTAGTTTAGACGAACACTGACACCCTGTGGTGAAATAATGGCGTATTTTTAACAGCCGCAGCTTTCTCAGATTGGCTTGGATTGGTTCCGATGAGTTTTGAAAATTCTGCACACAGTAAACATCAGATCATCCCTTCTTCTGTCAATAAAAAAGTCCAAAATATAAAATATTATTATAGACACTTTTTTTAGTTGGCGTTTGTTCAACTCATTGGCCCTGTCCCAAATGGAACCCTAAGCACTCGCGGTCTTCCTCTGAGTCCGCACTTTCGCGCACAGTGAAACGCCGCTTTGAATGTCGGGAAGAAGTCTGCTGTGGAGTCCGCATCAGCGCGGGCTCGGCAAAAGTGCGCATCAAGGGCGCAAATCGACCGCTCGCGAGCACCTTTCTGAGATCTAAAAATGACAAATGGGACACACTGCGCTCTCACATAGACAGTATAAGAAGTGGACAGAGCCATCTCATTGGAACTCAGTTGAGACAGTTGAAGCCCATTTTTAGCGATTTTTGAGCACTTCCGTTCCTGACGCGCAGACTCAAACCGACTCAAACTAAGCTTGATGACGTGAGCAACCTGTCTGACAGACGTTACTCTTCTAGTAGCTGTGCGTGAAAATTGCCAACGTTAATCTTGCAGAGACGGGGAACTTGAGCAAAGAGGTCTTTGGCGTGAGTGAGCAGGAGTAAGTATTCCGCTGCTTTTATGGACTCATTATCTATGGGCTTCTCTCTTGACGGGACGTCCCCCCGATTGCCTGCGAGCTTCTCCTCCTGTCTGTACGGTAATTTCTGTACAGCGCGACAGAGAGTCGAGTGGTTATGACGCAATCGTTAGCCTATTTTTACTAAAACTGTTTCTACAGGGCCATAATGTAACAGAAGGTAATGGAGCCCTTTATACATTGTCGTGTTTCTTTAGAAATAAATAATGGACAAATGGAGTCTTTAAACGCCTCAGATGTAAAGTTATTCGCTGTCAAAGTGACGCCAAAATGAATGGGAGTTAATGGAAATGCTAACGCAAGTGAAGTTCTGCTACAACATGGCGGCACCCGGCCGGCTTCAACTTCCGGTCGATGGATTACCCCCTTGCGCTCTCACGGACTTAACGGACACGCGCACGCGGCAGCCATTGTAAGTCCACAAGACCGAAAGTGCACATAAAGTGTGCCATTTGGGATTGGGCCAAAGACCACAGTACATTGAAAGTAAACACAACTGGAAATAAGTGATATGTATTGTTTCCAAACGGAAGTGCGTCACAAAGTTCAGTGCAAGTGGTCCATTGGTGCAGTTAGTTGAATATCTGAATTTATTTATTCATAATAAACCGAATTCTGCGACCCTAGTCAGGGCCGTGCGCAAGACAAGATTTAAAATGTGATTAAAATATGGAAGTGTCTGTGTCTTGACCCCGGCAGATTATTACCCCCCTAATTAATACCTTACAATAAAAGTCTTCAATTGAATTGAAATACACAAATGTAATTCATCAGAAGTAGATTTAATGAATAAAGCGGTGTTAATGTTGAAAAAGGTCAAACGCTCCTCCAGCACAATCCTCCGGGTTCCTGTGTGGAGGACGGAGACGGCGCGGTCTGTTAAAGGTGCACAGATAACTGGACATACAAACAATGTAGGAGTGACGGGGCAAAGGGTGTTGAGATTGAGGGAGAAATCAATAGAAAATCAGCGTTTTGGGACGGCCACTCATTTATCAGATGACACGGTTAAATAGCGTTAAGGCACTAAAAATGAGAAAAATATGTCCCGTCTGGGCCATCGTATTGATCACGCGTGAATGGGCCCGTGGAAGGCTGAAGCTACTAATAAAATAAGACATATCTGAAAGTGAATCAGCCAAGAATCGATCGGGATGGTGATCAAGGCCAAAAACATCTTCACTGGGATTTAAACCCTGATACTCTGACCCCACACACACACACACACACACACACACACACACACACAACATGCTTACACACCTCACCATCAGAAACCATCAGATCACAGGACCAGACAAAAGTTTGGATAGATGACTGAATTTATGATTGTCATATGAGGACCATGAGATGATCAGGATTGGGTTTCTGAGTACTGAAAATGGATAATTATTATTATAAATATTTTAATGTTTTAATGTAACATTGAAACGATGTTAAAATCTATTTTGTCAATGCATGTTATAGATCCCATCGTGAATGATTCATCCGTAGGTTTTTATGTATGTCGCAATATGGAAAAAAGATCTGTTGCAGTACTTCCGTTTTATCATGACTTTGATTCTGAATGTTGTAAAAATGTTGAAGTCCCCCTGTAGTCAATAATTGTATCCCTTAAAACTCATCTTTGATCACCAAAGTGACATATTTTTACAAAAAAATTCCTTGAAAAAATGTCCTTGGGCCTTAAAACGGCTTGAATACGTGGTTCTAAGAATATGCAAATGAGCCCCGCCTCCCGCCTAACCCATCAGCTCGGAGATCCACTGGTTGACGATCACACGTTGATCTGATTGGTTACAAGGTCGTTTGTGACGTCAGAAACACCAGCGATTTCAAACCGTGTTTTTGAGGCTGTCTTTGGTTCACTGCAGTTTTAAGGAGAAAATACTCAGCAATGCTGTCGACTTATGAATTTACAGATTATTTGTCTTAAAGCAGATTAAAAACACCACATAGACATATAAACAACATTAAAAGCTGGGGTTTCACCACAGGGAGGACTTCAACAAAATACTTTTAAAAAAACATTGACAAAATTTGAAATTTGTTTACACGAAAAGACCAGCAACAACTTTGCAATATCAACGCTGATTCAGCAAAATCATAAAACAAAGTCAAAAGTCAAAAGCTAATTCAGTCTTGATGAGTCATGATTAAATGTTGAAATTCTAGCTGGGGATTTTTTTAGCATGCAGTGAAAAGCAGTCTCGTGAGATATTGAGCATTTCAACCCAGTCTCTTGGGAAAACGTAAGTATTTGAGGAGGTGTCGATTTCGTGTCTCCGGGGTATAAACAAATGAGATTAAGAATTCATGCAAAATACCAATTTGCCAAAATGTAAATGTTAGGTTGTGTTTGGTCATTTATTTTGACAGTACCAGTTGGATCAGCCCACACAGTCTCGGCCGGTTGTCCTGAAGTTAATGAGCAATCTTGCTTTCTGCTCAGGTTTGGGCTTATTTTGAGTCGCGGTCAAATCGGGGAACACTATATTTTTTAGGTTAGGTTCAGAACTTCAGGAGTAGTTCACTTCAGAATTAAAAATTCCTGTTAATTTCCTCACCCCCACGTCATCCAAGATATTCATGTCTGTCTTTCTTCAGTCGAAAAAGAAATTAAGGTTTTTAAGGAAAACATTCCAGGAGTTTTCTCCATATAGTGACTTCAATGGGGTCCAACGGTCTGAAGGTCCAAATGTGAGTTTCAGTGCAGCTTCATAGTCTCGACACGATCCCAGACGAGGAATAAGAGTCTGATCTAGTGAAACTAGCGGCCATTTTAAACAATAAACATTTAAATACTTTTGAACCACAAATGCTCGTCGTTCACCAGCTGTGATGCGCCACACATTACGTGATCACATTGGAAGATCACGCGTGTTCCGGTTCAAAAATATATAGTGTACGGCGAAAAACTCTATCTCATTTCTCCTCCAACTGTACCTTTTATTTATTTATTTTTTTTTAAACGACGTTTGACTTATGTCTTTGCATGTTCGCTTGGTAAACACTAGGTCGGTACTTTCGCCCATGTCACGATTGACCTTTCAGCGTGATCACGTAATGTGTGGCGCATCACAGCTGGTGCAAGATGAGCATTTGTGATTAAAAAGTATATAAATGTTTATTTTTATAGAAAATGGCCGCTGGTTTGTCTAGATAAGACTCTTATTCCTCGGCTGGGATCGTGTTGAGACTTTGAAGCTGCACTGAAACTCACATTTGGACCTTCAGACCGTTGATACCCATTGAAGTCACTATATGGAGACAAATCCTGGAATGTTTTCCTCAAAAACCTTAATTTCTTTTGGACTAAAAAAAGAAGTGAACATCTTGGTTGACGTTGGGATGAGTAAATTATCAGGAAATTTTAATTCTGAAGTGAACTAATCCTTTAATGCCCAGGACTGATACAGCACTGTGCCACGGCTCTGGCTTCAACGGCCTTCTTAACAGCAACCCTCCTCCATCAGCCAGCCTCATCAGATGGACCAGTGTCGTTTTTCCTGGAGCTTATATATAATTTCTCTTGATCGTCTGCGAATGCAGAATGTGGATGCATATGTTGGTGTGGATCAGCAGGACCTGCTACTGTCCTTCATTAACTAAGTGCTTTACGTTCTGATTTAATGGCTTCATTCAGCACCTCTCCGCCGCAAACTTCTGAACATGCTTTATGACTCTCGTGACTTGTTTCAATCAGATTTTAAATGAGGAAATGTTTCGAGAGATCAGGGATCAGAGAAGCAGTTAACAGTTAACGTGTCAGCGAACAAACGAGAAGCCTCCGGTCGACGGAGGAGTTGATGCAGATCGTTTTGTGCTGAACAAAGAGGGTTGTGTTTCAAATTGGCATTTTAGATATTTTACACTATTTACTATGGATCTGTTGGTTGGTGTTTATCTACACTTACAGGCTGCATTTATTTAATGTAATAATATTAGACAATATTATACTTTTCAATTTAAAATGAATATTTTCTATTTTATAGTGCACATCTTTATATTTTGATATTTATGATGTATACAGTATAATACAAAGTCTGTCTAATTAAAAACTTTATCATGATGCAATGGTTTAAAAAAAAAACTGGTATATTAAGTGCCTTTTGTGATAAAATAAAATAAATTAGGACTGTCAATGTTAAGGCATTAAAATAATTTTACGCAAAATAATTAAAATCATTAATCATTTTTATGGTTTCTCAGTGACCAGTGAAATCATTTTAATAAATAATTTTAATAAAAGTTTTAATCAAATTTTACAGCCCTAATATAAAAATAGATAAATACAATTAAATTGATATATTGTCATGAACCAGAGTTGATCTCTGCCCCACCTCGTGGGTATAAAAGGAAGGACGCTGGCAACATGCAGATATGTTTCTTCGCTGAGGAGCCGAGAATGAACTCAGGCAATTCCCGCGGTACAGCAGAAGTGGCAGGGAGACGTAACGTCTCCGTTCCCTACTCAGGGAACGAGGGTTACATACGTAACCGAGACGTTCCCTTTCGTAGTCACTACGAGTTACATCGTGACGACGAATGGGGTTCCCAGTCTAATCACGCCACTCGGCTGTCTTCCAGTGCCCTGCGTAAGTCTGAGCTCCCTGTCGTGAGACTAGCACGAACAAAGGACTCCTACTTAACACAGGTGGAACAGTATCTCAGTGGAAATATGCAATCAGTGCCAGCCTGAAGGGGGAGTACTTAAAAATACACATATGACCCGGGCGGGATGCATATGGAAGAACACTGGGGTGGAATGTTTCAACCCCAGGTGTGGCAGAGTGGCTTGCCAAGGGAAAGACTCATGCTCAGAGAGGCTTACAGTGGAAATACACATGTGGGGGTCACCAGTGGGGAACCATGCACATGGAGGCACCTAGCAACGCGAAAGCTGCCGGTGGCATAGACTCTGGCGTTGACGTCAACAGTGCTGGAGGAACTCAGGGCTTCTCGGGGAAACTCACCTGTGGAAATATCGCACACATCCAGTCCGAGGAGTGGAATGGCGAGCAAGCGAAGATAGATCCAGTTACCGGCTAGTTGAAGCGAGTACATGAGAGGACACTGGCTCCACTCGGAGATTGTAGAACCTCGCAAATTTGTTGGGTGTCACCCAGCCTGCAGCTCTGCAGATGTCTGTTAGCGAGGCGTCATGCGCTAGAGCCCAAGAGGACGCCACACTCCTGGTTGAGTGATCCTTCACACCAAGGGGGCACGGTCGACCTTGCTGCTGGTATGCCAAAGCAATGGCGTCCACTATCCAGTGAGACAACCTTTGCTTGGAGAGAGCTTTTCCCTTCAGCTTTCCACCAAAACAGACAAAGAGCTGGTCTGAGGCCGGGGTCTCATGATCACGTGAGAATAGGCCGGCCCGAATTCCAGGCATGCTTCGTCAAAGGAAAATGCGTGCAGGTCCCCTACCCTCTTATCGGAGGCCAATGCAACCAGGAGTGCTGCCTTATTGACAGGAACTTAAGCTCCACTGATTGCAGAGGCTCAAAGGGAGCCCTCTGCAGGGCAGATAAAAAACACTGAAAGGTCCCAAGAGGGAACGAGAGGAGGGTGACGAGGATTCAGTCTCCTCGCTCCTCTTAGGAACCTGATGATCAGGTCGTGGTTTCCTACGGACTTAGCTTCGACTACGTCGTGATGTGCAGCGATAGCGGAAACATACACTTTCAGGGTGGAGGGAGACAGCCTTCGCTCCAACCCATCTTGTAGGAAGGAAAGCACGACACCGATCGAGCACTTTTTGTGGGGGCTTCTCGGTGAGAAGAGCACCAGTTGACGAAGAGGTTCCACTTCAACGCATAGGCATGTCTCCTGGACGATGCTCTTGCAGAAGTGATGGCAGCCACCACCGCTGGTTGTAGGGTACTCAAACCTACCTCGTCACGTCCAGGAGTCACATGTGGAGGTTCCAAAGATCGGGACGAGGGTGCCATAGGGTGCACCATCTCTGAGAAAGAAAGTCCTTCCTCAGAGGAATTGGCCAGGGAGGTGCTGACGCGAGGAGTACAAGTTCGGAGAACCAGGTCAGGGTGGACCAATGAGGCGCAACCAATATGACCTGCTCCTCGTCCTCCCTGATCTTGCACAGGGTCTGTGCAAGAAGGCTCACTGGGGGAAATGCATACTTGCGGAGGCCCTACGGCCAGCTGTGCATCAGAGCGTCCGTGCCGAGCGTGCCTCGGATAGGGAGTAAAACAGGTCGCAATGGTACAAGCCATGGGAGGCAAACAGGTCTACCTGTGTGTCCCCGAACTGATCCCAAACCAGCTGAACCGACTGGGGATGGAGTCACCATTCTCCAGGAAGAGGCAGAGACGTGAAAGCTCGTCGGCTGCACAATTCAGGGTTCCCGGAATATAAATGTCTCAAAGCGACCTCAGATGCTTCTGACTCCATAAATGAAGTAGGGTCTGCAGAAGCCGGACCTCATTTCGGCTGGAGGGACAATCTCGATCGCACCTTTCGCCAGTAAGGTAGCAACCTCCGCACGCATGACAGGGGCATTGCCACCGACCATAGTGTAACGGACTCCTCGGAAGTGGGGAGGAGATCGCGCAAACTGAATCGCGTAGCCGAGCCTGATGGTTCTCGCGACCCAGTGGGACAGGTTGGGATGCTCTGGCCAGGCTCCCAAGGACTGTACCAGCGGCGTCATGCAAACAACAGATGTACCGCCGGCGCCGGTGAGGCGTCGGCTGGAGGTCCGATTAATATCCTGGGCCCGCAGGGACTGGACAGGGATTTCATCTGGATAACCGGTGAGCTCATGGAGTCTCGACCGCAGTGTCGCGATGGTCATGTTCTCGCAATGAGAACATGAACCATCCACAAAAGCTGCTTTAGCATGATCAATGCCCAAACACACGAAGCAGCTATTGTGCCCATCAGACTGGGAAACCATCTGACCGCAACCAGAAGTGCACGGGCGAGACATCTTTCCCTATTGTATTGGAAAGACGTGCCGCGTGTGCAAACTCTATAATGAGAGGAAAAAAGACTCTGCAGATGCTGAAGCGACCTGGGAGAAACACACGTCTGGCAATCCCTACACAGATTAGCAGGCAATGTGAATCTCGCTGGAATTTGCCATCACACCAACACCTGGAGAGTTAGCTCGTCTCGAAGAGTGAAGAGAAGATCTCAGAATGGCTTGTGGAGTGAAGAAATGCTCTTGGCTCCGAAGAGAAAACATATCTGCATGTTGCCAGCGTCCTTCCTTTTATACCCACGAGTCTGGCAGAGTTATGCTATGCAAATTCCGCAGACCCATGGCATTTTCTTTCCATTGGCTCATTTAATATTCTCGAAGTTGATAGGCTTTCTAAGCGAAATCCCATTCATCGTCACGACGTAACTCGTAGTGACTACGAAAGGGAACCATAGTTCACCACATTAATATGTTCCATGAATATAAAAGTGACCTATCCAAATGTGTTTTTATTTTATTTTGAACAATATTTCTAATTGTTTTATTATTTAAAACCTAACACATTTATTTTTGTAAAATATTTGGTCGTGAGATGTGTGCTTCTGCTACATTTCCTTTTTTTAATTGAAAGCAAAGACATTTGTACATTTTTTAAGTGTGTCTTATGTGTTTATAGCATTCCAGTTTCCCAGATGTTTCCACATGTAAAAAAAATCAGGTAACTCTTTATTTCGATGGCCCACTTTAGACACTCTACTCATGATAAGTAACTTTGCAACTACATGTCAACAAACTCTCATTAGAAGATATTAAGCACAGTCTACTAATACTCTAATGAGAGTTAGTTGATATGTAGTTGCAAAGTTACTTATAATAATAAGAAATAAAGTGTTGCCTATCAAAAAAGAAAACTCATGGAAGCATTATACAATCTGTTCCTTTCTTTACATGTGGATCTGGACATCCGTCTCCTTAAAGAAAGGTCAGTGCAGAAGGTCTAGCTGATGTAAGAGTGAGTCTAATAAGCGGACAGATGGTGGAAACAGTAAATGCCAGTGCAGTGCCGCTGGGAAACTACTCCGTCGTGCACCACAGAATGATTACGCACAAACTATTCAGATCCTTTACAACATCAGCCCAAAAAGTCCCCTAAATCAAGGGGGAAAAGATGAATACTTTATTTCTGGGATTTAACCAAAGAAATTGAATACGTTTTTCAAGTTTTTCACCGTCATTTGATTGTTGAAAGCCATGTCTGTAATTATTCTCCGGAGTCTCCGCTCTGTCCTGATCTCTGATCACTCGTAGCCATGCAGACATCAGCCATCAAACACTGTCTTGGGTCTGTCAGCAGCCAATTCATAATCGAGGGATGTCCTGAGCATGGCACACACTACAGCAAAGCCACAGGTCCCAGAACTCCTCGATACGCTTTTAAAAAATGATTGTGATTTTAACGGTAAAATACTGTAAAATTGCTACTGTGAAAAACTTTTAATTGGTTAACAGAAATTTCCGTACTATACGGTGAATAACTGTGATAGATCTAAACGTGTACATTTAATGTAAATTTACAGTTTTTTGGAAGTGAAAAAGAACAAGTCATTGTATTACTTAAATGTAAAACTGTAAATTGGCATTCCCACAATTCCCTGCGTGACACTTGACAACATGATGTTGAAATAACTATGTTTCTTCAACTAAGGTTTTTCTAATCAGTTATGTACATTAGGGTTTAATGTTTTTAATGTCGTTAAATTAATGATTATTGCATTTTTTAAAATTTTATGTGAGTTACCATGATGGTGTTTTGTGTTTGTGTGAATCACACTGTGCAGCTTCTATATATTATGACTAACTTTCTTGTGGAAACGCTGCTTGTGATGAGCTTTGATTCATCATGTGACTCTCTCATCTCTGTGATTGGTGGTTGTCAATGTATTACAATGGTAAAAAACAGATAGTAGTACTTCAATAGGTCAGAAAATTATCATTATATCAGATAATGAAATAAGTTTTTTTTACTGTAAATTTAAGTTAAGTCTGTAAAACCTAAAATGTTGCTACCGTATTTTTTTACGGTAAATTTCTGGCAACCACAGCTGCCAGTTTTTTACCGTAAATTTTGCGGAATTCTTTTTACAGTGATCCATCGGAATTTCCTCGAGTTCCCAGATTCCAGTTGATCCTTCCCAAATGGAAGAGAAAACATCTGTTCAGTGGAAGCAGGAAGCCATTACGCTTTGAGTCTTCATCAGTCTATGCTTAAATCAGTCGTCCTCATTTACGGCAACAGAAGTGATGCAAATAACAACTGCGATACGCATCTTTCCAGGCACTTCAGTTCTGGGAAATGAGGAACAGTCAAACAAGGTGTTGACGTGTCATGGGACAGTGTCAGTTTCTGAGGAAGAGCTGTCATTATGTTCTTGTCCCTCTGGAACAAAACACCAGTCGGTTTCCTTTCGTTTTCTCTTTCCCGCTCAGGCCAGGCCGCAGGAACAAACATGTTCAAGACGGACGCTCTGGTTTTTCCCCGACTGCCTTTCGCTGAGTTTTCCCTCCAAAAAGTTAACAAAACACAGCAAGCGAACTGGTGTGATAATCCCACACAGGATCAGATCAAGCAGAAAATGTGCAATGCTAAACATCTACATTAGCGAAGCCGTCAGCAGAAGAAACAGCTTTTTTACATTTCCTTAAGCACAACTGTTGTGCAGTATATGCTTTCCAAGAGCTCTGTGTTTGCAGAAAAGCAAACGTGGACGGGTGGGGTGGCGTGAGGGGGTCGAATACACCAGCTGGGCCGAGAAATTGAATATACAGCTTCATTTCACGTTTTTTTTTAATGTATTTTTTTTTTTTTTAGTTTTACTCAAAATGTTTACCGTGGCAAAAAAATCCTGCTTGGGTTTTGGGTTTCTGGTAATGTGTCCTGATGACGATTTTGAAAGCAGAAATCCAATAGGAAAATAATGAGGAAATTAAGGTGGGGTCGATAATGTTTGCTCCAGTGTGACGCAGGCCTGCTGCGTGTGTTCGCTGGTCAGTCCCGAGACCCTCATCCCTAATGTCACATATTGAGCTGTGCCTCTCGGAGCAATCTGAACAGCCGCCTCGTGGGCTTACACCAGACTTCTTAAAAAAGGAAAGAAAGAAATAGCAATTTATATTTGGTTGACGGCTGCCCTGTGTCCCCCTGCTCTCGCTGGCCCTCTGTAGTTTTGCTAATTCTATCTTTCTTCGCTGAATGTATTCAGAAATCTTTTATTGCTTGGACTGCGGATTAATAAACTCTTTGCAATTTTTCTTATTTTGTTCTTTGGACGTGATGTTTAGCCACTGAAATGATAAAATATTGAGTGTGTTTATATTGATGCCCATTTCTGACACATTAGAGAAAAAAAAAAAAGATCATGCTTTGGTAAAATAATAAATAGTTCAAATTATAATAATAAGTTAAAAGTATGACAGAGAGTGAGAAATGACATTAAAAACATAATTATGATTTGAAAAGTCAAAATTGTCACATAAAAAGTCAAAATTATGAGTTTATAATGAGATATTAAGTCAACTATGACAAACGTTAAAATTATGACATGTGACATCAATTATTATAAATTATGGGATACTAAGTCAGAATTATGAGATAAAAAAGATACAATTATGACAAATTATTATATTAATTATTATATATTATGAGATACTAGGTCAGAATTATGAGATAAAAAGTCAAAATTATGAAAATAAAACAATTTTAAAAAAAGTCAAAAGTATGACACATTAAAAACAATGACTTAAAAAGTAAATTATTTAATAAAAAGTCAAATTTGAGTTAATTATGAGATAAAAAAGTCAATCATGACACATTTCTAAATTATGACATAAATAATTATCATTTGTGAGATACTACGCAAGTCAGAATTATTAGATATTGAGAAACGTTTTTAACAAAAAGTCAAAAGTATATGACAGAAAGTGAAAAATGGCAATAAAAACATAATTACGACTTAAGGTCTAAATTATCACATAAAGTCAAAGTTATGAGTTAATTATGAGATAAAAAGTAAAAATTATGAAATAATGTTATGACAAATGTCAAAATTACGACAAATGATTTAATTAATTATAAATTATGAGATACTAAGTCAGAATTATGACAATAAAAACAATTTTAACAAAAAATTCAAAAGTATGACATGGAGAGTTAAAACGACATTAAACATAATTATGACATGAAAAGTCTAAATCGTTACATGAAAAGTCAAGGTTATGAGAGTAAAATTATGATATATAATGACATTAAATGATCAGGTAGTCAGAATTATGACATAAAAAGTCAAAGCTAACTGATAATAAAAAGTCAGAATTCTGAGATAAATCACAATTATGACAAAAATTAATAAATTACGATAATATTTTTTATGATTTGCTATCTCATAATCATCTTTTTTATGTGACCAATCAACCAACCATAAATAAATAAATGACTTTTACAGTTCTTACTGTTTAGGTTATAATCGTGATTTACAAAAAAGTAATAAAAAAAAAATCTTATGTGGGGGATATGGGCTTCCATATGTTTACATTAGGGCCATGGATTGAATTCACGGGGCCCAGGACAACGTTTTAGAGATAATCTACTACCAGTGTGATGTTTTTTAATATGCAACTTAAAACAATATGTGTTACTCTACAAATCTAAACACGTTCCTGCGTCTGCAAATCCCCCATTAACAAACACATAAATTGTTTAAATATACAACTTGAAATAAATTCACAGATAAACTAAAATGAATTCACAGATCACTTTTATCTAATAATAAAAAAAAAAAAAATCCTCAAAACTGTTCAAATGGAGAGGGAGTAATCATCACAATGATGAAAACTCGGAATAAATGCGTTGAGATTTAGTGCCATAGATTTATGCCTATGATCAAGAGGATAATTAAATGCGAGGGGTATCTTATATTTAAATAAAGTGAGATCTGCATAAACATATCCTTAAAAAGCAAAGCAAATCCACCTGACTGCGGCCCTGGTAAAGTGTCCTGCGCACCTCATGCCTCGGCTCCGGGCGGATCAGGGTCACGCCGGGGTCAAGGCCCGGACCCCAAACTGGCCCCTGATCCCTGCAAGCCCTGGCCTCAGTCCCGCGGCCTGCGTGTAAAGGGTCCCTCTCCAGTGTCCGCGGCGGGCGATTTGTCCTTGTCTAATTACGGCAGCGGGCCGGCTCCGCATGCTGATGAGTAATGGAGCGGGCCGGCGGAGGGGGGGGCGCTGGACGGGCCGGCGCGGGGTGATTTGTGGACCAGGCGCTCTGTCATGCGCTCGGGCCCATTTGTCTTGTTGAGGCAGAGGAGAGTGGGCCGGGGGGTGAGGGGTGCGCGAGCGGGGCGCTCCTGAGCAGAAAATAGTTTAAGATTACTTCCCATTTTACGGCACTTTACACTCTTGCTCCGCCGCACGTTTGCAGCGGTGATGTGAAATACGACAGGAGCCTTGACGCGTGCCCTCTTCTCCGCGGCGGGCGAGATGCTTTCGTCTGTGTCGGCCCGAGGAACGCTCTGATGTGTTGATCTGTTGATTCACACGGAGGGCAGGACACGGTGTGTGTGTGTTTTCCCGAGCTGTCCGTCAGAGACGAGTGGAATCAATAACGCCTGACCCTTCGCGTCGCCGGTTTGTGTTTGTGCCGGAGAGAGTGTAAAGTGAATCTGTTTTTAATACTGTGTTCCTTTGACCTCCCATGATTGATTTTCAAATGTAAAGCTTCCTTAATAATTTACGATTGTAGAGTCATATTTCAAAGAAGTTTAGGTAACACTTTATTCTACAGTGTACTTGTTACATTACATGTACTTACCGTAGTTATAACAGTAAATTATGCATAATTACATGCAACTAACCCTCAACCAAATCATACACTAACCCTAAAGTGAGTACATGTAGTTGCTTAATATTACTACTTAAATATATAATAACACTGTAACAATGACACCTTAAAATCAAGTGTAACCGAATTTTATTTTATTCATTTCAGGACACAGTTTAGTTTCCTCATATTTAGCCTTTTTTTAAATGAGGGATTGAACAAAGAAAAGGAAAGACTCGGGATTATTTTCACTGGAAATCAACACAACGGCTGTCGATTGAGCTTACCTGGTATTGAACCTGCATTATATATATATTTAAGTAGACTCAAACGAGTCAATTGCTGATTTACAGTAAGAGTCCAGAGCTTCATATGAGTGTTGAGTCGAGTCAAGACTGAGACCAGAAGAGAGTCAGACAGTGTAAAGAAGCTTCCTCTGGGACGTCTGGTCAGTGTCCCGCGATCACAGGGTGCTCCGGTCCGGAGGCACGACAGCAGAACGGATCCGATGAGCGAGTCGGCTCAGGCCACGAAACCCGTCCGCAGAGTTGTAGCGCTCGAGGCCACGAAGACACGGACTCTACAACACTGCTGTATATGAGGAACGCGGATAGCAACTCAGATAATCTGCTCTTGGAATAACTGAATGAGAAACATTTGAGTTCATATTGAAATCTTTCTGTGAACAGTATGAGATATTATAAAGATCTGAGGCTCTGTTTACAGCTGGTGTTAAGATGTGTTTCGGTCGATCGGATCACTAGTGGACGACGCTAAACACAGGTGTAAACGGGTCTAAAATGTTTTGAGCTCGTCCACTTCCAGAGGGAGAAAACACATCCGGCCGGATTGCTTTAGTAGTGTAAACGCTCATGTGAGCGAATGTGTTCAAACAGCCACAAAAGACCGTCTTCTCTCCGTCTACTGAACTAATGCGTAACATTATGGGACGAGCTCTAGACAGACGGGGTTTAAACTGTCGGCTGGAGACACAAGTTTGGTTTGAAGATGAAAAACATATCAAGCACAATGTTCTCTCGCCATTCCTGATCTCTAACACACACACTCACAGCGTTCGGCTGGTCTTGTGTCTCAGAGCAGAAACTAAAGCTGATTCTCTCCGTGTGTTTCCTGTCGTCTCCGGGCGCGTTCATGTGTAAATTACACGAGCTTATTTTATTCATTAGATCGAAAGATCTGAAAAGCCCATACATTTCCCCGCTCATAGTCCCTCCGCTTGAAGAAATCAGGACAGAAGTGGTTGAAAGTGGACAAAAGGATGGATTAAAACAGCAGGTGCGAACGGGAATGTGTCTCCCTCGTCTACTTGTGATCCGATCCACCAAAACACTCTTAACACCAGGAGTGAACAGGGCCATTATGGGAACACAAACGTGAGATTGCGGATGCCTTTTTTTTTTTTTTTTTTGCAGGAGAAATATCTGAGAAGCAGGAAAGTCTCTGTCTGATCTCTGCCTAGAAGAAACAATTCAAATGTTCAAGATATTATTACTTTTTTCATTTGACCATCTCCTTGACCAGCACAAGTTGAATCAGTTTCTCCAAGCACACTAGAAGACCCTCCCTTAAAAGCCTGTGGTTAAACTCTGATCAGGGGCCATGTCTCCATAACTCCTGTATTGATTTTCAGGACTTTTTCCTCCTCCACCCTGCTGCTCCTTACCTTTTTTCTTTTTTTTCGAGTAAATAAACACCAGATTTGTCATGTGCGTGTCGGTGGAAAGGGATATAGGGGCTACTAGGCCCGGGTCAGGTCTGGGTCAGAAATGATTCATACCACCATCTTATGGGTGGAGAGCTGGAGGCTCAGCCTGTGGCACTCCTCTCCTGACCCCAAATCCCAGAGCCGCTCCGGTGCTTAATCACTTCCCGTCAGCTGGCGTCCGGGACAATGCAGCCCATCACCTCGCCGGCTGCCTTTCCTCTGTTGTTAGTGCCGAATACGTAGCTCAGGCTCGCTGTACGCCTCCCGGGATGGCTTCCAGGACGGGCTTTCGGGCATGGAGTTTTCCAGAGCAATCCCGACCTGATGACAGGGACTAACCCAGCCTTCCAAGAACCACCATTGTTCAGCTTGCCGGCTGGAAACCAGAGGCGGTGTGGAAATTCAAGAGAGACCTTTGGTGACAAGAAGTCTTAATCTGTTTGGTTGTCTTCTCGCGGATATTTCATCACGGGAAGAACAGGTTGATTACCGCCATGTCCTTTTGAGCCCCTTGTGCTGCTTAAACAGCTTTCCCGTATTCCCGGCTTTTCGGAGCACTTGTTTTTTAGAGTTGGCTCTGGAAGGCCAATCTATCATGTCTCCTCAGTGGCAGGCAGATCAATATGTCAGTACCCAAACACCACAAACATGCTGTTATGATAATGTTGGCAGTGATCGCGTTACAGCGCAGTGAGCGTAGGATCGAACCTCAGCTGTCAAACGGCCTGACGAAAAGCATGAATCACTATTAGAGGGGCTGCGTTCCCCCCTCGAGCCCTCTCTGTCCCCCCTGCTTTCTGCGTGTGTGTGAAACGCTACATTTACAGTACAGCAAACATGCAGACTTTAAAATATCCATTCATCCACACACAAATATATATAATAGTACACCAGTCAACAATAAAAAACTGGTTTACCTTCATCTTTTTTTAAATTAAAATAGTAGGTAACACTTTAGTTTGTGGACCAATTCTCACTATTAAGTAGTTGCTTACTAGCTTGCATATTGGCTGTTTATTGGTACTTATAAAGCACACATTAATGCCTTATTCGGCATGACCATATTCTACATCCCTTAAGCCCTACCCGATACCTGAGCTTAACAACTACCTTACAAACTATGCAGTAAATTCAGAGTTTATTGAGGCAAAACTCATATTTAATAGTGAATATGTGTTCCCCAAACTAAAGTGTGACCAAATATTATCCACTTCTGAAACGACTTTCTTTTATGGCTGATGTCACACATATCTCTGCTCCAAACACGAAACACCTGCCTCCATTTTGGCATGTAACGTCCTCTTTTCACAATCCAGTACATTCCCAATGGATGAACTCAAGTCCCGCTCTGATTCTGCTTCGCTCGGAAATCTGTCAGTTCGAGAGTTTTAAAATGGCTTTTGAGCTGTTTCATAATTGCACAGTGAACTGAAGTGTGCCTTCATGAGCAAGGATCGCTTTGAGTTCATTAGCACTTAAATGTGGAATTCACTAATCAAACTGAACACAATACACATGTTCTTATCTGTTTTTTCCTTCATTTTAATGAAGGTAATGGTATTAATATACTAATCGAGGAGTTAGAGCTGATGAAAACAGTTTCTCTATTTTGGGGAATTGGTGGCTAATTTGTAAATTATTATTGTAAGATAATTAAATCAATCTCATTTGTACGTTTTCATAGGATCTGCTTACACTCCAGTGGCAAGTGTGCTTAAGGGTGGGCCTTCATAGTTACTTTTTTCTAATAATTGTACGTTACATACGTTATACATTATATTAAAAAGGTTTACCATGCATCATCTTGCTCGGAGCGACAGTATAAATGCTTGGAAATAAAGCTCCATTGAATCCATACGCATCAGCGTCATTTCTCTGAATAAGCGTCTATATTTCCTGATGTCTTTTTGTTGGCTAACATCCACTTCAGACTCTTGATCTTGGAAACTTGCATATGAATGAAGTGTTTTTTGTATATATTGTTCAGCTAATAGTTATCTTTGCTGCTTCGACACTGTTGAATCACTTACAGTTACTATATGAATAAAAACAGTATTATACTGTTTATAATTACATAACCACAGTGATTAACTGTATGACGAATTAAGTTGTATGTGCATGCCTTACAAAGCATACATCTGTATCAGATTTCAAAAGAATCATTGTGACATTTGTAATACAAATGAGGCGTCTATGATCTGAAATTATCAGCTGATCTGATATTCATAATGAAGATGAACGTAACTTTTAATAAGCAGGGGGAATTCCTCACTTTAAACAAATAACCATTCAAATGCTTATAATGCACACATGTTCAATAGCCTGTTCTAGCAGCTGTGGGTGCCTGTCAGTCTGCAGGATTCAAGTCAAGTCACCTTTATTTATATAGCGCTTTTTACAATAAAGATTGTATCAAAACAGCTTTACAGTGATAACATTAAAATAATACAACAAAGTTTGTTTCTAGAAGAAAATTGTGTCATCGTCCACATTAAGTAAGGCAGATCAATAATATTGTTGAATATTAAATGTCCCCAACTAAGCAAGCCAAAAGAAACCATCTCTGATTCAGAGAGCTGATGAGGTAATAATAAAACTGTTCAGTGAAATTTAAAACTTTTTAACGTTGCTGTCCACCATCCTCTCGGACCTGTACACAGTTTTTTTTTTTCAGTTAAAATCAAAGTAAATTAGCTGAACTTGTTGCATTGATTAGGGTTAATCTAGTCATCTGTCATCATGTCAAGAGTGAAAAATCAATGAGTGAGCCGATACCAACAGCATTTCTCAAAGATTTATTGACTGATAATTGAGGCTACGTTAGCTTGCTGCTAAAACTGACCAAACAGCAGCAAGTCAATTTTGGCAGAAACTTAGGGGTGTGTTCACACTTGACATGTTTGGTTGGATTAAAACGAACCCTGGTGCGATGGCTCTGTTAGTGCGGGTCATTTGAATAAGTGTGAACGCTGCCGTCTGAACCCTGGTGTCACCAAACAAGCGGACCAAGACGCTGAAAAGATGGGACTCGATCCATTTCCAAATGAACTCTGGTGCGGTTCAACTCAAATATGAACTCAACACACACCAAAAACAGGACTTGATGTCACAAGATGCGACCCTGAAGAGAACCGAATGCTCCAGCATGCCTGTTTTTTTCTCATCATAGTCGTGATGTTGCCCATCACAGTTCAGTAGAGGATCAGAACCGGGTCTCCTCACAGCAGATCTTCATTTGTGTGACGTAGGGATTCCTGACGCTGTTTTACACATTATATAAGCTCTTCATGATTCTCAGCTGCTCAAAACACCATCATATGTACAGTAGCTACACACATACAACGAGCGCTTTTAGCCCAGAACACAGCATTGGTCTGGATGTTCGGTAAGCTCTGTCGTGAAATATATGTACTATAAGCTGACCAATCAGGTTTGTAAAAATCTCCATATTCCTTTAGGTTCAGTATCTTTAGGTTCGGTGTTAAAATGCCAATGTGAACGCTAAGCGGACCAGGACTAATGTTTTTATTTTTGGTCCGGACCAAATAAACCAAGTGAACCGAACTACAAGTGTGAACACACCCTTAGGGTGCTTTCACATCTGTAGTTCGGTTCATCTGGTCCGAATCATTGATGAAACAAACCAAAATGCAGTCACGTGACAGCATCGACATCACTCGTGTGCCAGATGTGTCTTCAACATATTTCCACAACTGCACTTCGATTGGTCAGAATTAACGTGCGGGAAAATCCCAACAGAACTCCCGGAAGTAAACAAAGAGGAGGAAGATCCGGCGGACATGCGGAGAATTCAATCACAATGTCACAAGCTTTATCCTGTCGGGAGAGTGCAGAGCGCGGTGAGTCAGTCATGGCTTAAAGCGAGTGCTTTTAACAATCTAAATAATAGTTTAGTTTGACTACGGCAACTGGTTTAGTCCAAAAATGCGCAGTTCTTTGGAAGTTGGGTCTGTTCGAGGTCGGATCACGTTCTCACCACAAACTCTAGAGTTCGCTTTAAAGCGTAGCGAGACCTCCTCTGGTCCGCTTTTGGTGCGCACCCGAGTGCGATCGCTGCATTCACACCTGCCCAAACGAACCGCACCAAGGGGGAAAACGAACTCTAGTGCGATTCAACCCAACTAAATAACGCAGGTGTGAAAGCACCCTTAGTCTATCTTGGCGCTCATATTATAGGTCAACATGGTATTTGGTTTATTGGATGTAGCCCAAGGTGGACTACTCATCAGCCAGGTGGAGACGGTGTACCAGATTGACCTCGACCTCATCAGCTGTTAATCTAACTGTTTAACCCTGTTTACTGTATTACTCATTTTGAGAAGTACTTCTCTGAAAAAGTGTGATCAGTTGAGAATGCAAAGAAACAAAACTATGAGCTATCGAGCATCCGACATAGTGTTTTTTAATGAACTCGACTGATTGAGTCAAAACCAGGATGGAAAGAGTTTTATGGACGAATAACTGGATAAAAACATGATTATATAAATGATCCTTTCAATGAGAGGAAACAATGCTTTTAAACAGGCCAGTGTCTGTCGCCTACTTTTACGACGGCCTTGCTTTTAAGTAGACCCCGATGTAATTTCAACAAGGTTTCATCAGCCCGGCCAGGCTGTTTGTTGCTAATCTGATATGTTTTTCCCAAACACCTGCTACGTCCCTCAGACAGCGAGCACTGTACCTCACCGACTAGATGGGAGATGAATTTCAGTTAATGCACGCATTTAAACCCAGCAAAACAATCACACTCACCGCAACGCAGCTACATAGGTAAAGTGAGTGGCGCTAGGCTAGTCTCCCGGGCTCGCGTATGTCTCCTCGGTCTATGTCAACAGCCGTTTAACCCGCTAGACTGGAACCCGATCCACCCCAGGCCTCCAGCTCATTAACCTGAAACACCGTGGATTGGTCCGCGAGAGTGTGGCTCCAGTTACTGCGCTAATGTTATTTCACCGCTAACATCAAAGCCAGCGGATGTTAGCGTGTTGGACAAATAGCTTGTGCTATTTGCCCTAATAGCCAGTGGTGGTGATGTGTGTATGTGTGTGTTTAAGTAATGTGCTCTTTTGTATGTGTGTGTGAAAGGGGGGGATATTATTCGAGTTTACAGGATGCAATTTTCTTTAATATAAATGTCCTAATCTAATTTAGCGGCAGGCGCGCGCTTTAGCTCCCAGCACTTGCCGAGTGTGTGTTTCTGCTGACTATCTGCTTTGGCAATTTCCACGGATGAGTGGCTCTCTGGGAGTGCATTATGCATCACTCTCACTTGCTTAAAGATTACGTGTGCGCTGGAAAGGCATTACACAAACAAGGAAATATGCCTTTGATTAAAATATCTTTTATCTTTTTATTGATTAAAAGGCACAGTTTGGTAATAGAGTGCGTCTGCCCCTCCTTCTGGATCTTATGTTTTTATTACCGCCGTTTTTTTTTTATTTCTCATGGTCTGTTCGCCTAATTGGTTTTATCTCCACTAGAAGGAAGTGCTTCTGAGCAATACAGTATAGGGTGTGTGCCATACTTCAGACAATATTGTTCAAAAACACAAAAAATGTTTGGCCTTTGTGGGACTTTAAATATGTTTTAAATATACAAATCTCCAGCAAGCTAGCCTGTCTCTCATCAGTGCCATGCATGGTGTGTTTAGCTTTTTGCTGATGGTTCAGTCTTGCTTCTGTGGCAAGTAAATTCTGCCTTATAAAGGCTGTAAGGTACTAAAATATAAGGTCATCATTTCTCAATCAGTCAATCATCGACAAAAAATTTATGTTCCACTGTGAAAAAGAAGTGTGCGTAATCATTTTGAATGTGCACTTGTTGCGTACTTCAAATCTTAAAAGTATATATTTGTAATACTTGCCGACAGGGTTGCCAGATCTGTGCAACAAAAGTAACCCGAAGGCCAGTCAAAAGTAGCCCCCAAAAAAACCCAATATGATTTTCTCCACCGGGCGGCCGAATTCTCCACTGAATTTGTACATCTGGGGTGTTTTGTGGGTGTTGGAGCGCCGAAATCAAAGACAGTCTCAAAAACACGGCTTGAAATCGCTGGTGTTTCTGACGTCACACACTACCTTGTAACCAATCAGATCAACGTGTGATCGTCAACCAGTGGATCTCTGAGCTGAGTGAGTGAGTGGAGGCGGGGCTCATTTGCATATTCATAGAACCGCGTATACTAAATGAGGCAAGGGTGTCGAGTTACATTCACTCTGTTTTAAGTTATGAAGACTTTTTTTGCAAGGAAAAAAAACTTTTAAATATGTCATTTTGGTGATCAAAGATGAGTTTTAAGGGATACAATGATTGACTACAGGGGGAGTTTGAAGGGGTCCTATAATGCCCTTTTCACAAGATGTTAGATAAGTCTCTTAGCGTGTATGTGAAGTTTTTGCTCAAAATACCCCACAGATATTTAGCATGTTAAAATGGTCACTTTTTGAGGGTGAGCAAAAACGCAATTGCAATTCCTTTAAATGCAAATGAGCTGCTGCTCCCGGCACAGGGGGCGGAGCTTCAACAGCTTGTGTCATTTGACCTCACAGAGACACGCGCTGAAAATTTCAAACATTTTTAGCCTTTTATGTTCAATCCGGAGTCAGAAGATGTCAATGATGGAGAGACTCAAGAAGAAGTGACAACATGTAGAATGGAACAGGACATTACTGAATGGTTAGTTGATACATTTATGTAGCTTAGTTATCTTCTAGTCATTGATTAGCATATTCTGTCTTGATAATCAGGGGGCGGGGTTTATGTAAATTTTAGGGTTGTGTAGTCCCTACCAGCCGTTTGTTGTAGTCCTTAAAAAGCGATTTCTGTAAAAGCAAATATCTCCCTTTGCTTTGAACTTTGAGCGTTGTAACTGCAGATGTTGTTTATGCTCAAACAGCAACATTACACCATTAAAACATTTAAATTAAAAATATAATATTTTTTGAATAAAATAATATTTTTTTTTATTTTTTAAATGGGACATGACAAAAATGGTTACATATGCTCAAACCAATTTAAAATTGTACTCCGCCATGTTTATTTAAATTTAATTTATTCAAGTTTATTTGTATAGTGCTTTTCACAATACATAGGTAGTTTATTGTAAAGAGTCCCGCACGTGACATGCGTGAGGAAAAAATAGGGTTACACTTTATTATTTTAAGGTGACATAATTACACTTGTACTTACTCAAATAAGTACTGAGTAATTTTAAGGAACTATAGAGTTACGGTTAAACTTTGGTTTGGGGTTAGTTACTAGTTATGAATAATTTACTGTTATTACTATAGTAACTATGTAGATACATGTAATTATGTCACCTTAAAATAAAATGTTACCAAAATATACACTCACCGGCCACTTTATTAGGTACCCCATGCTAGTAACGGGTTGGACCCCCTTTTGCCTTCAGAACTGCCTCAATTCTTCGTGGCATAGATTCAACAAGGTGCTGGAAGCATTCCTCAGGGAGTTTGGTCCATATTGACATGATGGCATCACACAGTTGCCGCAGATTTGTCGGCTGCACATCCATGATGCGAATCTCCCGTTCCACCACATCCCAAAGATGCTCTATTGGGTTGAGATCTGGTGACTGTGGAGGCCATTTTAGTACAGTGAACTCATTGTCATGTTCAAGAAACCAATTTGAAATGATTAGAGCTTTGTGACATTGTGGAAGTAGCCATCAGAGGATGGGTACATGGTGGCCATAAAGGGATGGACATGGTCAGAAACAATGCTCAGGTAGGCCGTGGCATTTAAACGATGCCCAATTGGCACTAAGGGGCCTAAAGTGTGCCAGGAAAACATCCCCCACACCATTACACCACCACCACCAGCCTGCACAGTGGTAACAAGGCATGATGGTTCCATGTTATAATTCTGTTTACGCCAAATTCTGACTCTAACATCTGAATGTCTCAACAGAAATCGAGACTCATCAGACCAGGCAACATTTTTCCAGTCTTCAACTGTTCAATTTTGGTGAGCTCTTGCAAATTGTAGCCTCTTTTTCCTATTTGTAGTGGAGATGAGTGGTACCCGGTGGAGTCTTCTGCTGTTGTAGCCCATCCGCCTCAAGGTTGTGCGTGTTGTGGCTTCACAAATGCTTTGCTGCATACCTCGGTTGTAACGAGTGGTTATTTCAGTCACTGTTGCCCTTCTATCAGCTCGAACCAGTCTGGCCATTCTCCTCTGACCTCTGGCATCAACAAGGCATTTCCGCCCACAGAACTGCCGCTCACTGGATGTTTTTTCTTTTTCGGACCATTCTCTGTAAACCCTAGAGATGGTTGTGCGTGAAAATCCCAGTAGATTAGCAGTTTCTGAAATACTCAGACCAGCCCTTCTGGCACCAACAATCATGCCACGTTCAAAGTCACTCAAATCAACTTTCTTCCCCATACTGATGCTCGGTTTGAACTGCAGGAGATTGTCTTGACCATGTCTACATGCCTAAATGCACTGAGTTGCCGCCATGTGATTGGCTGCTTAGAAATTAAGTGTTAACGAGCAGTTGGACAGGTGTACCTAATAAAGTGGCCGGTGAGTGTATATTCATTCCCCGTGATTTACTAATTCGTGACCATGTTTTATTAATCCACTCCCTCGTTTTAGTTCAATTGTGGACAATTCGAGCACACAATATCTCACATTTTTCTGGGCTCTATGGAAGGTTGTTTCTGCCACTTAAAAAAGAAAAAGAAAAAAGGTAATTGCGACTTTTTTATCTCACAATTCAGATTTTTCCCTTCAGAAATGCGTTATATAAACAGACAATTGTGAGTTAAATAGTCAGAATTGCGTGATAAAAAAAAAAAAATCTATCTATGGCGGAAACAAGCTTCAAGGAGGCTCTGTATAATTGTGAAATTCTACAGTATGAAAATGTATATGTATGAAGACATATTTGATGGGCAATGGAAACGCAGGAATGACTCAACTGACTCACAATAACAAAGACATTCAAGTGGCATTCAAAGAAACCTTCCCACACTGAGCGGAGAGAACAGAGGAGACACTGCTTGGTGTCTGAGGAAGAGAGATGGGCCGTTTGAATGAGAACAGATGGAGATGTGCTCTTTAATTAACCCGACAGAATCAGGAGGCTGGAACCAGGCCTCAGCCCATGAATAACACCCGAGACGCCCGCGCCGGAGAGTTATCGGACTGTCCCCTCGCAAACGCCGCCTGAAATCCCTTTCCCCTTGCGTGCTTGCTATTTTATTTCTCATTAGCGTGAGGCAAACTGCTGGGGGATGAAATTTGCTAACAGGAATTAAAAGTGCATTAACACATTGGGGAGTTTCATTTCTGCTAATAGTTTTATTAGCGCTTTGACCTTTCAGTTCATTAGAGGGGTTGATAGGGGAGAAAAAGAGAGAGGAAGGTGAGAGACGAGTGTTTAACACGCAGGGTCACGGCACCGGGAGTCCAGGGTGGCACAGATGTCGCAAGACTTTATCTTAATTGTGATGCCCCATGTGTGTCAGATAGTTAAAAAAAAATGTTTTTTGGACCCCATTAAGTCACTAAAGGTTCTGTAAGCAATGCTAGCCGTTCTAGGACTTCTTCCAGACTTGGCAACTTAATTAGACACGCTACCTCTGTATATTTATCTGTCAAGCAGAAGCATTGCAAGCATCTGTTCTCAAGCGCTGTGTTGATCTCTTTTTACCCCTCTGCCGATGTATCGCTTTCAGGACGTTTGGCTGTGTAAGCCGTTGCTGACAGATGAGAAATTGTGAACATTTTGCCCCCCCCCCCCCTCCAAACTCATGGAAATCGCTTTCTTCATCTCTCACACCTCCAGCTTCCGGCTTCCCATACATGGACTGCTCAATGAAAACATGCAAAATTATTAACGGGCCGAAAAGGCATGAGAAGCCTTCTGATTGGCTAAACAAACAAGATGACCGTGCGACCACTTTTTATACATATCATCATGACATCTATTCCATAAAAACATCACTGCATCTTAAAACCAGCAAAACGAACATCACATTTTTCAAAATCATATTTCTTTTCAGGTTTATGTGACGGGCACAGTTTCACCGTGAGCCGCATCTCATTGATGATACTGCAGTGACACAAATGCATTTTGGATTGTCACATAAATACAAAGCAAAAACAGTTATTTTTAGAGTATTTATATAAAAGATTGCACAGATACAGTTTCATGGGCATTAAGAAAAAATAAGGGATGGTAAATTCACCTCTCTCCACTTAAGGCTTAAGCGATGGCTGCGTCTGAAATCGCATACTCTCTTCATACTCTTCTGGTCTCTCATCATATTTATTTTGAATAAGTACTGTTATTACTCCATGACCGCTAAAAAAGTGTGTTCTATATAGTAGGAATGTGTGCAGTATGAATGTAATTCGGATGTACTTCATCCACCATGTTGTCATTATCATGTGACCTACCAGGGTCAGTTATTGGTTATTGCTGCTGCTGCCGCTTCACCGCCATTCATAAGTCTTCTCTCGTGGCCTTATGAGATAGTAAAGTGTCCACTGTATGAACACTGTTGGTAATCGCTGCTGTTGCTGTTGGAAATTGCTGCTGCTGCTATTATTGCTGCTCCAGTTGGTAATTGCTGCTGCTGTTATTGCTGTTATTATTGCTGCTATTGCTGTTATTGCTGCTGCAGTTGGTTATTGCTGCTGCTGTTATTGCTGTTATTATTGCTGCTATTGCTGTTATTGCTGCTGCAGTTAGTAATTGCTGCTGCTGTTATTGCTGTTATTATTGCTGCTATTGCTGTTATTGCTGCTGCAGTTGGTTATTGCTGCTGCTGTTGCTGTTGTTGCTGCTGCAGTTGGTAATTGCTGCTGCTGTTGGTTATTGCTGCTGCAGTTGGTTATTGCTGCTGCTGTTGGTTATTGCTGCTGCTGTTGCTGTTATTGCTGCTGCAGTTGGTTATTGCTGCTACTGTTGGTTATTGCTGCTGCTGTCATTAATGCTGCTGCTGTTATTAATGCTGCAGTTGGTAATTGCTGCTGCTGTTGGTTATTGCTGCTGCTGTTGGTTATTGCTGCTGTTGTTGGTTATTGCTGCTGCAGTTGGTTATTGCTGCTGCTGTTGGTAATCGCTGCTGCTGTCATTGCTGCTGCTGCTGTTGGTAATTGCTGCTGCTGGCATTGCTGCTGCTGCTGTTGGTTATTGCTGCTGCTGTTGGTTATTGCTGCTGCTGTTGGTAATCGCTGCTGCTGTTGGTAATTGCTGCTGCTGTCATTGCTGCTGCTGCTGTTGGTTATTGCTGCTGCAGTTGGTTATTGCTGCTGCTGTTATTGCTGTTATTATTGCTGCTATTGCTGTTATTGCTGCTGCAGTTAGTAATTGCTGCTGCTGTTATTGCTGTTATTTTTGCTGCTATTGCTGTTATTGCTGCTGCAGTTGGTTATTGCTGCTGCTGTTGCTGTTGTTGCTGCTGCAGTTGGTAATTGCTGCTGCTGTTGGTTATTGCTGCTGCAGTTGGTTATTGCTGCTGCTGTTGGTTATTGCTGCTGCTGTTGCTGTTATTGCTGCTGCAGTTGGTTATTGCTGCTACTGTTGGTTATTGCTGCTGCTGTTGGTAATTGCTGCTGCTGTCATTAATGCTGCTGCTATTATTAATGCTGCAGTTGGTAATTGCTGCTGCTGTTGGTTATTGCTGCTGCTGTTGGTTATTGCTGCTGTTGTTGGTTATTGCTGCTGCAGTTGGTTATTGCTGCTGCTGTTGGTAATCGCTGCTGCTGTCATTGCTGCTGCTGCTGTTGGTAATTGCTGCTGCTGGCATTGCTGCTGCTGCTGTTGGTTATTGCTGCTGCTGTTGGTTATTGCTGCTGCTGTTGGTTATTGCTGCTGCTGTTGGTTATTGCTGCTGCTGTTGGTTATTGCTGCTGCTGTTGGTAATCGCTGCTGCTGTTGGTAATTGCTGCTGCTGTCATTGCTGCTGCTGCTGTTGGTTATTGCTGCTGCAGTTGGTTATTGCTGTTGCTGTTGGTAATTGCTGCTGCTGCTGTTACCAAAAGCCATATCACCCTGTAGCCCAAGACTGGTTGCCCACTGAAGCTAAGCAGGGCTGAGCCTGGTTAGTACCTGGATGGGAGACCTTCTGAGAAAACCAGGTTGCTGCTGGAAGAGGTGGTAGTGTGGCCAGCAGGGGGCGCTCACCCTGTGGTCTGTGTGGGTCCTAACGCCCCAGTATAGTAATGGGGACACTATACTGTCAAAGAGCACCGTCCTTCGGATGAGACGTTAAACCGAGGCCCTGACTCTCTGTGGTCATTAAAAATCCCCGGCATCCTGGCCAAATTTGCCCAGTGGCCTCTGTCCATCATGGCCTCCTAATCATCCCCATATATATATATATATACCAATTGGCTTAATCACTATGTCTCCTCTCCACCAGTAAGCTGGTGTGTGGTGGGCGTTCTGGCGCACTATGGCTGCCGTCGCATCATCCAGGTGGATGCTGCACATTGGTGGTGGTTGAGGAGATCCCCCCTTCTATGTGAAGCGCTTTGAGTGCCAAGAAAAGCGCTATATAAATGTAATGAATTATTATTATTATTATTATTATTGCTGTTGCAGTTGGTTATTGCTGCTGCTGTTGGTTATTGCTGCTGAAGTTGGTTATTGCTGCTGCTGTTGGTTATTGCTGCTGCAGTTGGTTATTGCTGCTGCTGTTGGTTATTGCTGCTGCAGTTGGTTATTGCTGCTGCAGTTTATTATTGCTGCTGCTGTTGGTAATTGCTGTTGCTGTCATTGCTGCTGCTGCTGTTATTGCTGCTGCAGTTGGTAATTGCTGCTGCTGTTGGTTATTGCTGCTGCAGTTTGTTATTGCTGTTGCTGTTGGTTATTGCTGCTGCTGTTGGTTATTGCTGCTGCAGTTGGTTATTGCTGCTGCTGTTGGTAATTGCTGCTGCTGTCATTGCTGCTGCTGCTGTTATTGCTGCTGCTGTTGGTTATTGCTTTTGCAGTTGGTTATTGCTGCTGCTGTTGGTTATTGCTGCTGCAGTTGGTTATTGCTGCTGCTGTTGGTAATTGCTGCTGCAGTTGGTTATTGCTGCTGCTGTTGGTAATTGCTGCTGCCGTCATTGCTGCTGCTGCTGTTATTGCTGCTGCAGTTGGTTATTGCTGCTGCTGTTGGTTATTGCTGCTGCAGTTGGTAATTGCTGCAGCCGTCATTGCTGCTGCTGCTGTTATTGCTGCTGCATTTGGTTATTGCTGCTGCAGTTGGTTATTGCTGCTGCTGTTGGTAATTGCTGCTGTCATTGCTGCTGCTGCTGTTATTGCTGTTGGTTATTGCTGCTGCAGTTGGTAATTGCTGCTATTATTATTGCTGCTGCTGCTGTTATTGCTGTTGGTTATTGCTGCTGCTGTTGATGATGATGATATTGGTAATTGATGCTGCTGTTGGTTTTTGCTGTTGCTGTTGGTTATTGCTGCTGCAGTTGGTTATTGCTGCTGCTGTTGGTTATTGCTGCTGCAGTTGGTTATTGCTGCTGCTGTTGGTTATTGCTGTTGCTGTTGGTTATTGCTGCTGCAGTTGGTTATTGCTGCTGCTGTTGGTTATTGCTGTTGGTTATTGCTGCTACTGTTTGTTATTGCTGCTGCTGTTGGTTATTGCTGCTGCAGTTGGTTATTGCTGCTGCTGTTGGAAATTGCTGCTGCTGTCATTGCTGCTGCTGCTGTTATTGCTGTTGGTTATTGCTGCTGCAGTTGGTAATTGCTGCTATTATTATTGCTGCTGCTGCTGCTGCTGTTATTGCTGTTGGTTATTGCTGCTGCTGTTGATGATGATGATATTGGTAATTGATGCTGCTGTTGGTTTTTGCTGTTGCTGTTGGTTATTGCTGCTGCTGTTGGTTATTGCTGTTGGTTATTGCTGCTGCTGTTATTGCTGTTGGTTATTGCTGCTGCTGCTGCTGATATTGGTAATTGATGCTGCTGTTGGTTATTGCTGTTGCAGTTGGTTATTGCTGCTGCTGTTGGTTATTGCTGCTGCAGTTGGTTATTGCTGCTGCTGCTGTTGGTAATTGCTGCTGCCGTCATTGCTGCTGCTGCTGTTATTGCTGCTGAAGTTGGTTATTGCTGCTGCTGTTGGTTATTGCTGCTGCAGTTGGTAATTGCTGCTGCCGTCATTGCTGTTGCTGCTGTTATTGCTGCTGCAGTTGGTTATTGCTGCTGCTGTTGGTAATTGCTGCTGCTGTCATTGCTGCTGCTGCTGTTATTGCTGCTGCTGTTGGTTATTGCTGTTGCAGTTGGTTATTGCTGCTGCTGTTGGTTATTGCTGCTGCAGTTGGTTATTGCTGCTGCTGTTGGTAATTGCTGCTGCCGTCATTGCTGCTGCTGCTGTTATTGCTGCTGCAGTTGGTTATTGCTGCTGCTGTTGGTTATTGCTGCTGCAGTTGGTAATTGCTGCTGCCGTCATTGCTGTTGCTGCTGTTATTGCTGCTGCAGTTGGTTATTGCTGCTGCTGTTGGTAATTGCTGCTGCTGTCATTGCTGCTGCTGCTGTTATTGCTGCTGCTGTTGGTAATTGCTGCTGCTGTCATTGCTGCTGCTGCTGCTGTTATTGCTGTTGCTGTTGGTTATTGCTGTTGCAGTTGGTAATTGCTGCTATTATTATTGCTGCTGCTGCTGCTGCTGTTATTGCTGTTGCTGTTGGTTATTGCTGCTGCAGTTGGTAATTGCTGCTATTATTATTGCTGCTGCTGCTGCTGCTGTTATTGCTGTTGGTTATTGCTGCTGCTGTTGATGATGATGATATTGGTAATTGATGCTGCTGTTGGTTTTTGCTGTTGCTGTTGGTTATTGCTGCTGCAGTTGGTTATTGCTGCTGCTGTTGGTTATTGCTGCTGCAGTTGGTTAGTTAGTTAGTTAGTTAGTTAGTTAGTTAGTTAGTTAGTAGTACTTTATTGTTCAGCCTTGGCTGAAAATTGGTCTTTGGTCTCGCCATACAATCACAAAACAATTAACAATACACAATACACATAAGAATTAAAATATTTTAGCTCCTCTTATTCAAAAGACTTATTGCATTTGGTACAAAAGATTGTTTATAAATCGCTTTAATCCCTTTTGGTGTTCTATAGCGGCGACGTGATGGCAATAATTCAAAAACATGATTCAATGGGTGTGTTATGTCTCTTATTATAGTCAAAGCTTTCCTCTGAACAGCAATTTGATACAACTGTGCTACTGATTTTTGTTTAGATCCTACAATTTTTCCCGCTACTCTTGTAATTCTATCTAATTTTACTTTATTCACAGATGTAACTCGTCCAAACCACACAGTTATATTATACCCTAAAACACTCTCAATTAAACTTATATAAACTCTTTGCAGAACATCCTGACTTACAGAAAATTCTCTCAACTTCCTTAGCAGGTATAACCTTTGATTTGCTTTCTTACAAATAAGATTAACATTATCAGAGAAATTCAATTTGCAGTCAATCATGGTTCCCAAATACTTAAAAGTCTTCACAATTTCAACTGTTTGATCACATAGCATTAATTCTGTTAGAGGCTCTGAATAATTTAAAATCAACTCTTTTGTTTTACTTACATTTATCAGTAAGGAACTTGCCTCGCACCATTTTTCTAGTTCCCGGACCTGCTCCTCGTACTCAAAATGTACACAGTCTTTCCATAAAAGTGCCACAAGTGCCATATCATCTGCATATTTATATAATTTATAATTCTCATGCTGCACTCTTACACCACCTGTATAAACAGAGAATAAGAGAGGTGACAGGACACATCCTTGTGGTGCCCCCGTATTTAAAAACATAATATCTGATTTGAACCTCCTAACACAAACTTGCTGTGGTCTATTTGTTAAGAAGTTCTTTATCCAGTGAACTATTTGGTTTGGTATTATTTCTGCTGCAGTTGGTTATTGCTGCTGCTGTTGGTTATTGCTGTTGCTGTTGGTTATTGCTGCTGCAGTTGGTTATTGCTGCTGCTGTTGGTTATTGCTGTTGGTTATTGCTGCTGCTGCTGCTGCTGTTATTGCTGTTGGTTATTGCTGCTGCTGCTGCTGATGATGATATTGGTAATTGATGCTGCTGTTGGTTATTGCTGTTGCAGTTGGTTATTGCTGCTGCTGTTGGTTATTGCTGCTGCAGTTTGTTATTGCTGCTGCTGTTGGTAATTGCTGCTGCAGTCATTGCTGCTGCTGCTGTTATTGCTGCTGCAGTTGGTTATTGCTGCTGCTGTTGGTTATTGCTGCTGCCGTCATTGCTGTTGCTGCTGTTATTGCTGCTGCAGTTGGTTATTGCTGCTGCTGTTGGTAATTGCTGCTGCTGTCATTGCAGCTGCTGCTGTTATTGCTGCTGCTGTTTGTTATTGCTGCTGCTGCTGTTGGTTATTGCTGCTGCAGTTGGTTATTGCTGCTGCTGTTGGTAATTGCTGCTGCTGTCATTGCTGCTGCTAATGTTATTGCTGTTGCTGTTGGTTATTGCTGCTGCAGTTGGTAATTGCTGCTATTATTATTGCTGCTGCTGCTGTTATTGCTGTTGCTGTTGGTTATTGCTGCTGCAGTTGGTAATTGCTGCTATTATTATTGCTGCTGCTGCTGTTGGTTATTGCTGCTGCAGTTGGTTATTGCTGCTGCTGTTGGTTATTGCTGCTGCAGTTGGTTATTGCTGCTGCTGTTGGTTATTGCTGCTGCAGTTGGTTATTGCTGCTGCTGTTGGTTATTGCTGCTGCTGTTGGTTATTGCTGCTGCTGTTGGTTATTGCTGCTGCTGTTGGTTATTGCTGTTGCTGTTGGTTATTGCTGCTGCAGTTGGTTATTGCTGCTGCTGTTGGTTATTGCTGCTGCTGTTGGTTATTGCTGTTGGTTATTGCTGCTGCTGCTGCTGTTATTGCTGTTGCTGTTGGTTATTGCTACTGCTGCTGATGATGATGATATTGGTAATTGATGCTGCTGTTGGTTTTTGCTGTTGCTGTTGGTTATTGCTGCTGCTGTTGGTTATTGCTGCTGCTGTTGGTTATTGCTGCTGCTGTTGGTTATTGCTGCTGCTGTTGGTTATTGCTGTTGCTGTTGGTTATTGCTGCTGCAGTTGGTTATTGCTGCTGCTGTTGGTTATTGCTGCTGCTGTTGGTTATTGCTGGTGGTTATTGCTGCTGCTGCTGCTGTTATTGCTGTTGCTGTTGGTTATTGCTGCTGCTGCTGATGATGATGATATTGGTAATTGATGCTGCTGTTGGTTTTTGCTGTTGCTGTTGGTTATTGCTGCTGCTGTTGGTTATTGCTGCTGCTGTTGGTAATTGCTGCTGCTTTTGGCTATTGCTGCTGCTGTACAGGACTTGTAAGTACAGGACTTGTAAGAAATGCTGCTGCTGCTGCACAAATAGCATACATGAATTACCTGTAGCAGATCTATACAGGTGGATCTGGGGAAGGTGGAGGATTTCTGAAAGCGAGGTGCAACTGCTACAGCAAATAGTGACCAACTATTTGAAGGTTGAGCACGCAAGCTCATTGGCTACTGATACAGCATTAACCAACCAGCTGTGCCCTATAGATAACGATGTGATTGCAAGCAGATTGAGTTAATGACCTATTAGTCTGCGCCATCTAAAGCTTCATGACATAACTTTGTATTTCAGCCCAGCAAATTCTAAGTATAAAAATGCTTTAGGTTTGTTATAGTCAGTAACACTATAACAACTTAGATCAACGACCTCCCTGTAATACATTCAGGAGTGCACTAGCATATATAGCAGAGCTAACAGACATGCACTAGGTTTTTATGTGTCTTTTATATGAGACCCTTAATATACTAACCTCTAACTAATGACTTTGTGTTTATGTTTTCTCTCAAGGCTGTTTTCATTGGAGAACACCCAGACAAGTTACAATGCAATTTGCTTTAGACTGTTGGAGGTAATTAGCACCTTAAAAAAATTAAATAACATTGACGCGAGGATCAATGAGCTTGATCTATTGTGAAATTAATCCTGCTATCGACAAAACATGGAAACCATACAATTAAAAGAATGAGAATAGAAAAAAGAAGTCTAGACGTGAGCCAGCCCAATGAGAAATAGAATGCTTTTTATCTCACTGGTTCAATGTGTAGAAATCCTATGAAAGCTTTAATTAATCCATGCATTATTAATGAAGACTGCAGTGAGCAGCTTAGGATTATGTGCAAAGGGAAAGGAAAACACAATTAGTGATATCAGCCTAATGATTTTTACATGCCACCGACCACAATGTATTTATTGTCAATCGGAACTAGGCTTAAATGGGCTTGTTTTGTCTATGGATATGTGTGTTTGTGTTGGGTGTATGAATGAAGTGTTTTTTTCTTAAGATATGTGTCTCTGTGGCCATTTTACAGTGTTTGGATCATTTAGTCTGAGGGGCAAGTTAAGTTTGGGTTTGAAGAAGTAAAAAGACAAATGAATTTTAAATGTGTGAAAAAGCTGTTTATATATACAGATGAATATATGTTATCGGATAAGCATAATAGTCATATGGCAATGTTAAAATGTATGTGCAATTGGATTTGAACCTAAATTTATTGGATTTTATCCTATTTCAAAAGTGCAAAACAAATCAGTGATTTACAAAAGCAGAAACTGACGTGAAAATGTTCCTATGTGTACGGCAATGGAAGAGCATGCATGCAAACTTTTGAATGCGTGTGTTTTATAAATCGTTCAGGAAACTTTTGTACGTTCATATTTAAGATCACTACACAAACATCTTTATAAACACAAACACATTTATAAAACATATACATCTCCATATGAAACCAACATGACAAACACCAGTAATGTGATCAGCTTTAGCCTATACGTATGTGGTCTGGCATGATAGAGGGAATTGTGGGTAATATTTTTGTCCACTCTCCTCGGTTCGCTGGCCATCCAGTGGGCTAAAGGGAGCGTAGTGGCTGAAAGAGAAAAGGAGGAAGAGGAAGAAGGATTGCCTTTCAAGGGTTATGAGCCATTAAATCACGGCCAGGAAATCTCAAGGTTCCTCAAGAGTGCTGCACAAGGAATCTTTGGGCCCAAGAAATATTGTTTATGGTTTAAAAGCCTCGCCGATGGATTTATAAAAGAAACATTCATCATGACAGAAAAATGGAAGAAAACATTCCTGAAATAAATACTCACTCTATAGGTATACTTGTCACCTGGACAGCACAATAACAAGTGAATCGGAAGGAAGATCCTTCATCGGTTGGCAACTGGCCTCAGATGGTCCGAGAGGAACTCTGACTCCGGCGAAAGGAAATCAGGAGGTGCATCTGGAAAACCATAAACCAAAGCACTGAACAAATTAGATGCCCCATCAGTTTTGCCACACCATCATTTTGAGGGTAAAACGTCAGTTTAGAGACGTACAGATTTTATCCCATGTAATATGAAACATCTTAAATCAGCCAGTGATGACTGTTTCCAGACTGGGATAATCAGTATTTTCAGATCATGATCCCATGAGGTCTCTGGGAACACAACTTTGAGACCCTTACCCTGCCGCTTTTCAAACCTGTCCCAGAGGACTCCCACCCCTTTCCCTTATCGGACACACTCAATTCAGGTCTTGCAGTAAATACCCAATGAGCTGATTTAGATGTGTTAGATGACTGAGACCAACAACATGTGAAGTGGTGGGGTTTCTCCAGGACTGGATTGAGGAGCACGGCCTTATCCTGTGCTAAGGGGGATTTGGATAAAAAAGAAACAACTTTTGATAGCCTAACACAGTGTTTCCCAACCCTGTTCCTGGAGGCACACCAACAGTGCACAATCTGAATGCCTCACTTATCTGACCAATCCATTTCAGGTCTTGGCGTGTCTACTAACGACGAGTTGAATCAAGTGTGTTTGATTAGGAAGAGTTTGAAAGTGTGAACTGTTGGTGGACAGGGTTGGGAAACACTGGCCTATAGGGATGAATCAGGTTGGTTGAGTCTCGGGCCACACAGCCTGAGGTTTTGCAGACCACTTGGAGAACCACCCTTGTTTATAATTTAGTCCTGATTATTTCAAAATCCAAGAAATCACAGATTTTCACAGGAATTCCTTAGCTATTTAATCAGAATACTGTATTTAGTACATAGTGTTTGTTTGAAATGTAAAGGATTATCAATGATTATGAGATTATCTTTTATTTTACTTGTAAGGCACATCAAGACACATTAAACCGGTTGCCATCAGACAATGTTAGGCCATTTTTGGACCCATATTGCCGGCTTTTTGGACAATTGACCCAGGGGCGTAGCCAGTATTGGGCCAGGGCGGCACTGGCCCGCCCACATTACTCACTGGCCCACCCAGGCAAGTTTGATAAAAATACATTTTTAGTTTATTTTTATTATTCAAATGTATTTATGAAAACATATTAATATATACCTGATTAATTGTTGACTGCTGTGTGTGTTTAATTTGTTTTCCGAATAAAATTTAACTGGTGAAGCAAGTTGTAGAAAGCCTCTCTCCGGAACGTTATTGGTTGCTGGGGGTTCTGACAGGAAAACTCTCAGCGGCGTCGGCGCCACAATAATGGCTAAACAACTTTCTTTAATGTGCTATTTGAAAAAAAGCAAGAGTTGAGGAAGAAGACACGCCACTGCCTTCATCATCCGAGTCCACCCAGCCCAGTTCTTCCGACTCATTACCCCAGGAGAAGGCTAGTCAGGTGCTGGCGCCGGCCGCTTCTTGCTCCCTCTCTCCCCGTCAGCCTGACGCGGGTTTATCCGCCAATCTAACTGTGATATTATTATTTTAGCTTACTTTATTTTCGGGTGAACTGTATTTGCACTGCTGAATAGAATAAAATAGACAGGTTATTGTCTGTACTGGTTTGTCCAGCCTTTATTGAGCTCTGTTGATTGAACATGATGATTTGCCGAATATAAAGGTGTAACTGTTTTTTCAGTTTGTCTATTAATGTTAATTATTATTGAAGTAATTTTTTTCTAGGAAAAACTATAGGGCCAGTCACATTTTCACTGGCCCACCCAAAATACAATTTCTGCCTACGCCACTGAATTGACCATGTTCAATTGGTGATGGAGTCTGTCTGTTGGAGAGATCCCTCTGACTGGCTGTTCAGCAAGAAAAGCGGAAGTGAACAGGGCACATGAGAAGAACATATTCAGAATAAGCTACGAATGTCGAGCGAGATTAGTGTAAAAATGGCATAATGGGACAGTCCTAGCTCTTCCAGTTTCCCTTTTTTAATGATGAATACAGACTACTGCCACCTGCTGGTATGGAGAGTTATTTCCTCTCTAGCAGGCGCAGAATGTACGCGCTAGTTGGCTGTGTTCAAGCGCAAATTTTTGAGATTTCAGATTTCATCACTGATGTCGTTTTGGTGTGTCTAGGCCTTTACAATATTTTCTTTTTGAATCTTAAAAAATGGTCACTATTAGGGCTGTCAAAATGTCTGAAAAACAAAAATTTTATACTTAAATATTACTAATATTCAAATTATATTCAAATATAAAAGGCATAATTTCAGGTAGGAGGAAAAACGTTTTTGGCTTGTCTCCTGAGGTCACAAGAGGGTGCAATGAGCAAAACACTAATTCACCGCACTACATTGTTTATTCAAAGCAATGAAATAACATGACTGTCTGTACAAAAAAAGTGCATAATGTTTAAACTAACATTTATAAATCAAATATAATTCCGTAATTTTGTATAAAACCGCATCTTGTATTTTTGCATATTAAAAACATGATCACTGACGCGATTCAGTGGATTTGGAAAAAGACCTACAAAGCGTTGAGAGACACGAGTGCAACTGTCAAAGATCTTCTCTGCATTGAGCTTCTCTATTTCTGCAATGTTTTGAATGAGCAACGCAACAATGCCACATTAAGTGGGTTCAACTGGATGGGCTGACAAAAACTTAAAAATGCAACAACTCTTTTATCATCCTCACAAGTCTGCCTGACGCCAGTGTTGGGGAAAGTTACTTTGAAAAGTTATGCATTACAATATTGCGTAGCTCCCTTAAAAAGTAACTAGTTACTTTTTAGGAAAAGTAATGTGTTATGTTACTTTTGTGTTCCTTTTTCTCAGCTGTGCTGGGCTTATTTTTTTATAACAGAAACGTTTATTTTTGGGCAAATGTAAAGGCCCTTTCACACCAAAATCGAAATAATAATGATGAAGGAAATGCAAATTCACATCTGTACAGTAGAGGGCGCCACTCAAGCAAACCTTTCAGCTGTGCTGCCATTCTGGATTGCAGAAGAATGGGATGCAGGAGGAGAAAGTTTAACACTTCACCAACAAAAACAAAAAAATCTAAAGTCATTCTTGCTTATGCTTTCATTTGAAAGTCACGTTTCTAGAATCTGTAAAACCGCCTTCTTTCATCTTAAAAATATATCTAAATTACGACATATGCTTTCAATGAAAAATGCGGAACAGTTAGTTAATGCATTCATGACCTCAAGGCTAGATTATTGTAATGCTCTACTGGGTGGTTGCCCTGCACGCTTAAAGGGGTCATATAATGCCATTTTGTACAAGCTAATATGATTCTTTAGGGTCTAAATTAAAAGTTTGTAATATACTTTAATTAAAAATTCTCATTAGTATTGTAAGAAAACACTTATTTTACCTGGTCAAAAACAGCTCTGTTTTCAGCACGCCGTTTCAGTGCATATGACTTTAAATGATAATGAGCTTTGCTCACCCCGCCTCTCTGTTCTGTGCGTACACATTTGTAACTCAATAACACAATAACCATAACGCGTTGTTCAGTATAAACGTGGGATTATGAATTATATTGAGAACGTCATACATAGAAAACATGCCGTAATGTACCCTGACTGAGTGTAAACCTTAGACGCATTCATTGTGAAGCGTGCAGCTGGCGATTTACAAGGATTAATATAAATATTAATATAAAGTTTAATAAAACGTTACACTCACTTCAGTTGTTCTGGAGATTCAGCAGGAACACGAATAGCTGGTACCGGTCCTTTATTCAGGAGCAGCTTCTTAGCAAAACCAGCTTTATACTGACCCTCGTTTATAAAGCAGTCTGGTGTGTGAAATGATTCGCGCAAACATGAGAGCATTGATGTTGCTCGTGGGGAATATTCCCTTCGAAAACAAACTCAGCCACTGCGTCTTCAGCGGTTCGGATTTAGGAACATTAAAATGACTGTGTTCGTTATTACACCCAAGAACAGAACACCACAATCGCTTAGACGCCATTCTGCTCATAGACAGTGCTCCAGCATATCAACAATGACCGCGCCGATCCGCGCAGACTATGATTGACAGCTGGCTCACGAGCGAGGGCGGGTCTGTGTTGAAACGTTGCTGTCAATCAACAATCGTGGGAGGGGCTTCCGAGCTTGTGACGTCACAGGCTCGAACGGCTCAATTTGAGGCAGGGGAAAACATATAAGGAGATTAAAACAAAAACACTGGATGGATTTTTATCATTATATGATGGTTGTGTACAGGCACTGCCAACACACATTTCAGTACAATCAACTTGTAAAAGTGCATGTACCATTATATGACCCCTTTAATAAACAAACTACAGCTGGTCCAAAATGCAGCAGCTCGAGTTCTTACCAGAACCAGGAAGTATGACCATATTAGCCCGGTTCTGTCAACACTGCATTGGCTCCCTATTAAACAGCGTATACATTTTAAAATATTGCTGTCTACTTACAAAGCACTAAATGGCTTAGCTCCGCAGTACTTGAGCGAGCTCTTAACGCATTATAGTCTTTCACGTCTATTGCGATCTCAAAATTCCGGCCAGTTGATAATACCTAGAATATCTAAATCGACTGCTGGCGGGAGATCCTTTTCCTATTTAGCACCAAAACTCTGGAACAGTCTTCCTACCATTGTCCGGCAAGCAGACACACTCTGTGAGTTCAAAGCTAGACTAAAAACACATCTCTTTAACCTGGCATTCATATAGAACATTATACATATTCAAATCAATTAAATGATTATTAGGCTGCATAGATTAGGTCAGCCGGAAGCGGGCCGTATCCAGATCAGATGGTGAACCTGCGCCTGGACACGACCACAACGCATCACTGCAGTGCCAGCCCCATCAGCCCTGTGAAGGCCTCATCGACACCTCTACAAACCCGTCTCCATACCGGCGTGATGACTCCGACCTCCAACCAGATGAACAAATTGACCTTACTTTCATAATACAGAATTTTTTGTCGCTTCCGCTTATCCACGTGAACCGGAATTATTTTGACAGCGTTTTATCTTTAGAGGGAAGGGAAGGAGGCCTTCACAGGGGAGAGACTAGTTGACACTTCAGGACTGCGTTGTCGTCGTGTCCAGGCGCAGGTCCTTCATCAGATCTGGATACGGCCTGGATCCGGCGGACTGCGGTAAACCTCGGCATAAACAGAGAGACTAGCGTAAATATTAGCGTAGATGCCATTCTTCTTATGATGTAACGAGTACATCAGGATTTATGGGAAGTCTTCCCGGTTCTGGCTGACCTAATCTATGCGGCCTAACATTGAATTATAGAAGTCTATAATGTGTTATGTGTATGCTAGGTCAAAGCAGCAAGTACATGTGATATTAAATGCATACAAACGTAGTATTCTGATTTTGCATTTCACCAATTTTATTCATTTTGAGGAATACTGAATGTTGTTTTGTGCAAGTGAGAGGAGAAAATGCATGCTCACATTTTAGTCTAGAAATGGAAGCTTTAGCTTAAGTTCTGTCAGGAAGACTCAATCAGCGCGCCATTGTATTACCTCATCCCTATCCAATCAGGTGTTAATAGTCACAGTATATAAGATTGGTACTTACACTTGTCTGAGTTCGCAGATGCTGACGCTGCCATTCACCTCCATCCTCCCCAACCACCACCAAGACGGTACCTTCCCCTCCATCCTCCCCATCACCACCACCAGGATGGTCCCTTCCTTACCTCCAGGGGGTCGGCTGCGCCCCCGCCTTCATCTCAGGCGGGACATGCAGATTCGGCTAACCTCGCTTTGCTCGCTAAGGACGGGGCCTACGCCAAAGAACTCATAAATTTTTGCTTGCTGAGCTGTCAATGAATGTATATAGCTATTCAATTTATCTCCCGAGTCTTTCTGGTAGAACTACAATAACCATCATGATTACACACAACGCCTCTGCACTTCGATTTGTCTCAACATGGGGACAGGAGAGCTGTCAGTCAGTAAATGGCAAAACAAAGTAACTTGCGTTACTTGCTTGAAAAAGTAACTGATCTTTTGTAGTAAATTTAAAAATAATGCGTTACTTTACTAGTTAATTGAAAAAGTAATCTACTTACTTAACTCGAGGTACTTGTAATGCGTTACCCCCAACACTGCCTGACGCACACCTAAAATTCGAATGCACCGTTTTTGAATTTGAATGTGGATTTTTATGTTAAATTAGATGAATATTTGAAATTCAAATTTTAATTTGACAGCTCTAGTCACAATGGAGTCCGGACTGTTGTTGTATGGAAAAGGGAAGCATGAAAATGCTTCAAAATGCTTCCTTTTTGTATTCCACAGAAAGTGATAACGACACACTGGTGAGCCTGACGTCCAAATGGGAATTTAAATTGTAATCAGCAGTGTTTGGTCTTTGATAAGGGGGCATTCATAAGGGATAAGGGTAACGTTGTTGGACCCTGAGCTTGACCTTCCAGGAAAGAGGGTTTATTTTTTAGCTATAGTTCCACATGTAAATGAATAAAAGTGCAAAGTAGAGCTCCATGCCAGTTATACAAGTCTATGAGGAAAAAATGAGCACATCAAAACCCAGAAAAGAGTGAAATGGAAACAAAAAAACAGGAGGATCCAGGAGGTGGAGTAGAGCGGGCAGACAGATGGCTGTGTAAGTGAGAAAGACAGAGAGGGAGAGAGACAGAGATATTGCCAGCGTTGGGGCTTTGGGGGGTGGGACGGGCAGCAGGCAGATGTGTGTGTGATGGATGGTCCGGCCAGGCAAGGCCGCAGATAAGAGTGCAAACAAACTCGGTAATAAATGAACCGGCCCGAGCGGCGGTATTGAGGCTGGCTCCTCACGCCGTGATGCATGCCGAGGGGAGCCGCCGGCAATTTGTAATGGAGAAATGAGGGAGCTGTCAGAGGAATGAAGAGACAACACTCGGGAGAGGAGGAACAGGACGGGCCGGCGGGGGCCGGGACCGCTCTGTGTGTCCGCTCACCAGGGGGGTAATCAGGGCTACACGGGACGCTAATTCACCCCATAATTAGACTCGCTGTCACGCCGCACGTGTGTGTGTGTGTGTGTGTGGAGACCTGCAGAAGACGCAGAGGAGCTTCCATGTGTCTTCGTATCTTAAGAAAAGAGGGTCAGTTCACTGGACTGGATGTTTAAATTCAAGTGTAGTGGCAGAGGGAGCAGACGGGACGCCCCAACATCTCCCGCATATCAGGCAATGATATTTGGATTTACTTATCATGAGCCCAAAAGCTGGAACCTGAGTTATACATACAAATGTGCGCATACAGTTTCACAGTCCCTGAAGAAATTGCATCATTTTTTTAAAGAATAAGAGAGATACATTTTTTATTTATTTAGTACAGCACTAACGAAAGTAATTATCAACAGATTTTTGCAAATGATATTGTCTTATCCACATTTTCTAAATCCAGCCTTTCAATAGGAATGAAAGCTGCTTGGTTTGAAAGTGACTTCTGACCTATTTTGACTGCAATATTTTGCTGAAATGACTACACGTTTAACTCTTTCCCTGCCAGCGTTTAAAAAACCCAAAAAAACAAGTTGCCAGCCACCGCCAGCATTTTTGATCATTTTCACCAAAACAATTTCATGTTCTCCATAATATTTTGTTCTATCTGAACATGCAATATATCGAAAGAAAGAAAGAACAGCCTCTGCTTTTAATCAAACAAAAAAACATTTTATTCAATCTTCATTCTTTTGTTTTATCAACACTTGAATTGTGGCTAAGTTTCATAAAAAAAAACAAAAAAAAACATATAGGGCTTGGGCGTCGTGACGTCATTACTTGGCGTGGCGGCCATGTTGACAGCTTCGCGAATGTAAACATACAGCAAGTCAAACGAGGAGAAGCAGCAGAGTTGGGAGAAAGAAAAGAAAAAAAGATGCTAAAATCCCTAAAAGAATGTGGAATTTACCGGGATACGTTGAATAGGGAAACCAGGGACCGGTATGTGGACAAAATCGGCACTTTTAACGGTTTGGATCCATATGAAATTTCCAACAAAGAGTCGGCAAACAGTGGGAACACAGTAATCCGAACAAAGGTAACTTTAAGATGCGCTCCACCTAGCTGCTAGTTTAGTAACAGTTAGTGCTAACTACCATTCACACATGTACTTTTAACTATGTGTTTCAAAACTGTAGTTAGTAACGTTAGTTGTCAACCATCCCGTTTTTTACGGGTTTCTCACGTATTTGAGCTATTTTCCCGCTGTTTTCCCGTTTTAGTATTTTCCTGTAAAATATCCCGCATTTTAATACTCTCGTAACATTAACGTTATAGCCCTTCCATCGGACCTGTCAGTCTCTGTACTGTTGTCCTGTTGCTACCCCCTTGCCCTAAGCATCGTTTTGCTTACTAACTTAAGTTTTGCTTAAAGGGATACTTTACTGGTTTTTCATATTAAACTATGTTATACCCTTAACAAAGACGAGTTGATACATACCTCTCTCGTCTCAGTGCGTGCACTAAATCGCTGTCTTGCGGCGAAACTTTGTTAGATCTTATCTCAGCCCTGTTCATTCAATACGGGCCAAGAAGAGAAGCGACCAAACACCTCCACGTTCTCTTACGAGAGGTTCTCTCGTATTGCTTGAGCTAGCTTACGCTACGGGAAAGATTCATCTTTTCTGAGAAATTGAAGCCAAAAATTATCCTATAATTTTGTATCTATTCACAACGCAGTTCAGCTGCAGCAGAGCATGAGCAGGCTAGCTAGCAGCTCATTGGCTCGCTCACAGGGAACTGCTTAAGCCTATGAGGAGACACGAATGAACTCTCGGCCAATGAGAGTCTGACCTGCTCTCATTGCGTCAGAGCCCGCCGAAACGGGCGTGGCCAGAGAGTATAAATTCGCCTCTCAGGCTGTAAATTCTGATTTTTCATATCTTCAGCGAGGCTACACGCATCTGCTGATCCTGAGAGAAGCCGCCGTCATGGAAAAGGCACCTTCTAGCGAGCATCTGGGAGTCTGAGGAAGCCGGCCGTCTTCGCCACCTTCAGCCGTCCTGCAAGCTAGCGCCATCCGACGGATTCATATCCTTTACCAAAAAGCTTCTTGTATTGTGTGTGTGTATCTAAAAGAGCAGCGAGCGTCTTTTTTAAGATGCCTCGCACACCTGCGGCTCATGCCGCGTCCCTCTCAGCGCCAGAGCCCGCCTTCTTCTGCGCTCTCTGCCTGGGACTGGGACACGCAGAGCTTTCTCTCGCCAACGGCGGATGTTTCCTCTGCGATTGGGCTTCTGTTGTTGACCCTGCGGGCACGACTCGAAGCGTTACGCCGCCTCCCCCTCTCACCGCCTACGAGCGCTGAATGGGGGACGAGCCGCTTAAAGCTGTGCCAACCGCGGCTAGCTTTCTTTACGTTACAAGAGAGCTAGCCCGGCCCCATGCATACGCGTCACCGGCAAGTGGGTTTATAGTGCGTTAAGTTCCGTCGAGGCTGAACTAGTCGCTGCTATCACACCCTCTTATCTGCTCGCGCTATTAAGCCTGTGTCTTCCCCCTAGCTCAGTGGTGGAACACAAAGCTTTTCGCGGCAGAGACCCGTGTTCGATTCCGGCTCTCGCAGATAATTTTTTATGCAGCTCTGAGCTCTCGGCTAGCTTTCTTACGTTACAGAAAGCGGCCGCGCTCTCCCGCCTGCATATATCGCCGCTACATAAAGCGTTTATAGTGTATCAGTTCCGCTGAGGCCGAACCTGTTTCTGCTATCACGCCCTCTTATCTGCTCGCGCTGTTATGTTTGTGTCTTTACCCCTGGCTCAGTGGTGGAACACAAAGCTTTTCGCGCCAGAGAGCCGTGTTCGATTCCGGCTCTCGCAGATAATCTTTATGCAGCTCTGAGCTCGCGCCCAGCTCTCTTACGTGACAGAAAGCGGCCGCGCTCTCCCGCGCTCATGAGAAACGTTCTCATTTCCGAGCATAAAGCTGGACAAATGGGTTATAGTGTGTTAGTTCCGCTGAGGCCGAACCTGTTACTGCTATCACGCCCTCTTATCTGCTCGCGCTACTGTGCTTGTGTCATTACCCCTGTGGCTCAGTGGTGTATCACAAAGCTTTTCGCGCCAGAGACCCGCGTTCGATTCCGGCTCTCGCAGATAATTTTTATGCCGTCACAAGTCCAGCCTCTGCAGGCTAAAAATAGTCTCGTGCCCGCTTGCAGCGCTCACGTTTCTAACACGCACTTGCACGCGACGCGCGTCACAAGTGCAGCCGATTTCAGGCTATATATATATCCCGCTGCAGGCCGCTCACGTGACCAGCCTCAGCTGAGAAAAGGACGGCTATTTCTCACCATGGCTGAACCGCCATCAAGGTTTCGCCCTCTATCAGTCCCCATTCACACGGCTACTGCAGCAGTGTACACCGCCATCAACAAGCCGGTCTCTTTTCCCACTTGCATGTGCACAAACGCCGTTTTCACCCCGTCCCAGAAAAAAAAAAAAAAAAAAAAAAGTGCATAAAAGCCTCTTGTGTAGAAAATGTGCCCACAACACTGTGTTCACTGTGTACACAAAACACTGCATGTGCACAAACACCGTTTTCACAGCGACCCAGAGATATCTCAAAAAGAGCATAAAAACCTAATGTGTAGAAAATGTGCCCACAACACTGTGTTCACTCATACACAAAGCACTGCATGTGCACAAACACCGTTTTCACGGCGACCCAGAGATATCTCAAAAAGAGCATAAAAGCCTCACGTGTAGAAAATGTGCCCACAACACTGTGTTCACTCATACACAAAAGCTTTTCAGTTCCCGTGTGTCTCACAGAGCCCACTCTCATAAAGCGGTTCCAACCCGCTCGAGTTTCAGAGTGCATAAGCGCGCCCACGAGCCCGTGTGCGCGTCCCACCTCTGCTCACTCTGTTACACGGCCCTTAAACTCCTCTCTGAGTGTAAGTCCCGCTGTCATAAACACTATGAGCGCGCCCGCGCGGCCCGCTGTGTGCAGCAACGGGGACCATGTAGCCATTCACCCCTTAGCGTTACGCTTCAAGCGTGGGAAGCTATTCCGGGAATTTCCCAGTGGGTGCTAAACACAATAAGGCTAGGCTATCGCTTACAGTTCCACCGCCGCCCTCCAGGTTTCCGAGCGCGGCTAGAAACTATTGTGAACCCAGAAGCAGTGACTCTGCTCCGTTCAGAGATAGCAAAACTATTGTGCAAAAGGGCTATAGAGAGAGTTCCTCTATCTATGAGCGAGTCGGGGTTTTACGGCCGTTATTTTCTGGTTCCAAAGAAAGACGGCGGCCTCAGACCAATCTTAGACCTCAGATTTCTGAACAGAGTTCTCATGAAGAGACCGTTCAAAATGCTCACTATCAGAAAACTCCTCGCGCATGTGCGCCAGGGGGACTGGTTCATTTCACTAGATCTGAAAGATGCCTACTTTCAGATTCAGATAAATCCCCTTCACAGGCCATTCGTACGTTTCGCCTTCGAAGGCCAGGTTTATCAATACACCGTCCTCCTGTTCGGCCTATCCCTAGCACCCCGCACGTTTACGAGGTGCATGGATGCGGCGCTCGCCCCCCTGCGGAGTCAGGGGCTGCGAATACTGAACTATTTGGACGACTGGCTGATTTTGGCACAATCACAGAGGGAGCTACTGTCTCATCGTACAGTCCTCCTCGACCATCTGAAAAGCTTGGGCCTCTCTGTCAACTGGACAAAGAGCACACTTCAACCCAGTCAGACTATCTCCTTCTTGGGTATAGAGCTAGACTCGGTCTCAATGACGGCTCGTCTGTCTACACAGCGCGCGCGCCGTGTGCAGCGTCTCGCCGCATCTTTTCAGATGAACAGACTCACACCTCTGAAAACTTTTCAGAAGGCGCTGGGTTACATGGCCTCAGCCTCCGCAGTGCTCCAGCTGGGGTTACTGCGCATGCGCCCGCTTCAGTTCTGGTTGAAGAGCCGTGTGTCTCACCGCGCTTGGACCACGGGCCGCCAGCTGATAAAGGTAACGCAGACCTGTATCACAGCTCTGCAGCCATGGACCATGACAGAATGGTTTCAGCGGGGCGTTTCCTTGGGGACCTTTTCTCGCCGAAAAGTCATTTTCGACAGACGCATCCAACATGGGTTGGGGTGCGGTCTGCGAGGGCTCACCGGCCTTCGGCCCCTGGTCAGCTCAGGAGAGTCTCCTCCACATAATAATAATAATAATAATAATAATTCATTACATTTATATAGCGCTTTTCTAGGCACTCAAAGCGCTTCACATAGAAGGGGGGATCTCCTCAACCACCACCAATGTGCAGCATCCACTTGGATGATGCGACGGCAGCCATATTGCGCCAGAACGCCCACCACACACCAGCTTACTGGTGGAGAGGAGACAGAGTGATAAAGCCAATTAGTGTATATGAGGATGATTAGGAGGCCATGATGGACAGAGGCCACTGGGCAAATTTGGCCAGGATGCCGGGGTTACACCCCTACTCTTTCGAAAGACATCCTGGGATTTTTAATGACCACAGAGAGTCAGGGCCTCGGTTTAACGTCTCATCCGAAGGACGGTGCTCTTTGACAGTATAGTGTCCCCATCACTATACTGGGGCGTTAGGACCCACACAGACCACAGGGAGAGCACCCCCTACTGGCCTCACTAACACCTCTTCCAGCAGCAACCTGGTTTTCTCAGAAGGTCTCCCATCCAGGTACTAACCAGGCTCAGCCCCGCTTAGCTTCAGTGGGCAACCAGTCTTGGGCTACAGGGTGATATGGCTGCTGGCAATATCACCCTGTTTGGATAATATCACATAAACTGTTTGGAGATGCTGGCGGTCGAGAACGCGCTCACGCGCTTTCTGCCGCGCATTCACGGTCACCATGTGCTGATCCGTTCGGACAATATGGCTGTGGTTTCCTATCTAAAACCGTCAGGGCGGCGTCAGATCCAGAATTCTCTTCCGGCTGACAGAACGCATCCTAGTTTGGTCCCAGTGTCACCTGCTCTCGCTCAGAGCGACGCACGTGCCGGGCCATCTGAACGACGGTCCAGACAGTCTGTCCAGGAACCCCATTCCCCCTGGCGAATGGTCCCTGCACACTCTTACAGTCCAAAAGCTGTGTCGAATATTCGGCAGAGCAGAGGTGGACCTCTTCGCCTCAGAAGAAAACACCCACTGCCCAATATTTTTCTCAAAACGCGAGGACGCGCTAGCCCAGACCTGGCCCAGCCGCCCGCTTTATGCATTCCCTCCGGTGTCTCTGCTACCACAGGTGCTTCAGAGAATCAGGGAAACACGCCACTCTGTGCTCCTCATAGCCCCGCGTTGGGAAGGTCAGACTTGGTTTCAGGAGCTCACTCAGCTGTCACAGACAGCCCCGTGGCCCATTCCAGTCAGAACAGATCTCCTCTCCCAAGCTCGCGGCACGATCTGGCATCCCCACCCAGAGCGCTGGGCGCTTCATGCGTGGGTGATCAACGACTACCCGTTGCTTTGCCAGAAGGAGTGTTAAACACGATCATGCAGGCTAGAGCGGCTTCTACTAGAAGGCTCTATGCGTCTAAGTGGTCTGTGTTCTCTAAGTGGTGCACCGACAGAAACTTGGACCCACGGTCATGCGAGGTTCCTTCCTTGCTAGTTTTTCTCCAAGAGATGCTGGATAAGGGCAGGTCCCCTTCCACTCTCAAGGTGTATGTGGCAGCCGTCGCGGCGTTCGCTGAACCCCGGCGTGGCCAGTCACTGGGCAAAGATGGCTTAGTCATCCGCTTCCTCAGGGGAGCTAGAAGGATGAACCCCTCACGCCCCCCGTCGGTGCCGATTTGGGACCTTTCCATAGTTCTCGAAGCTATGAAAGCCCCCCCATTCGAACCGTTAAACACCGTGGAGCTCAAATACTTTTCGCTCAAGATCTTCCTGCTCGCGCTCGCGTCAGTGAAGCGTGTGGGGGACCTTCACGCGCTGTCCAGCAGCGCTTCCTGTCTGGAGTTTGGGCCCAATGACTCCTTAGTCGTTCTCAAACCTAGACATGGTTATGTCCCAAAAGCGATTGGTACCCCATTCAGGGCACAAGTTATTTCTCTATCGGCTCTGCCTGCATCCGATAGCGAATCTGACTCTAATCTCCTGTGTCCGGTCAGGGCCCTGAGATTATACTTTACTCGCACTGCTCCGGTCAGACGAGCTGAGCAGCTTTTTGTTTCGTTCGGTGGGCGCACCAAGGGGTTGGCCGCCTCGAAACAGACTCTGTCCAGATGGATAGTTGATGCCATTGCAGCCGCATACGCGTCAAAAGACCTGCCATGCCCTCTGGGCATCAGGGCCCATTCCACTAGAGGCATGGCCTCATCGTGGGCTTGGTCCAGCGGAATTTCCATTCATGATATTTGTGTGGCAGCGGGATGGGCTTCCCCCTCCACCTTTATCAGATTTTACTATCTGGAAGTTCCCGCCTTGCAGGCTAAACTACTAGCAGTCTAGTATGTTACAGCTCTTCTGGTTGAGCTGCACTATAGGAAGTTATTCACGCAGACCGGTCTCGTTCTGTCCCTCCTTATTATGTGCTTATGTACTTCACAAATCCCCGGCCCGCTCCGCTGGCCTTTGTCACATGTACATATTTTATTCCCACTCATAAGGGTTCCCCGGGGTCCCCCCTGGGACTCATAGTGGATGCTTAGCACGCACGGCGTTGACCAGGTGTTCCCGTAGCGTAAGCTAGCTTACGCAATACGAGAGAACCTCTCGTAAGAGAACGAATCGGTTACCTAACGTAACCTCGGTTCTCTCTAGATGAGGGAACGAGTATTGCGTTCCTGGCCGTGCTTGTGCTACTAGCGTTCTCGCTTCATTCTATGAAAACCAGAATTTACAGCCTGAGAGGCGAATTTATACTCTCTGGCCACGCCCGTTTCGGCGGGCTCTGACGCAATGAGAGCAGGTCAGACTCTCATTGGCCGAGAGTTCATTCGTGTCTCCTCATAGGCTTAAGCAGTTCCCTGTGAGCGAGCCAATGAGCTGCTAGCTAGCCTGCTCATGCTCTGCTGCAGCTGAACTGCGTTGTGAATAGATACAAAATTATAGGATAATTTTTGGCTTCAATTTCTCAGAAAAGATGAATCTTTCCCATAGCGTAAGCTAGCTCACGCAAGACTCGTTCCCTCATCTAGAGAGAACCGAGGTTACGTTAGGTAACCGATTCGTTTTCTCTATTTAAATACAGTTACTAGAGTAGTGTAACTCGACCTAGGACGGTGACACAAAAATAAAACGTTGCGCTTTTCTAAGCGTGTAAAATGGATAACTATATTGTATGGCAGAATACCATAGCAAGTGCTTGGGAGAACTTCGACTCGGCGCAGTAATATCATCTCTCGTGAAAAGTCCGCTCCCTCTCCTCCTCCCTCTCATTTCAACGGTAGCGGACTTTTCACGAGAGATGATATTACTGCGCCGAGTCGAAGTTCTCCCAAGCACTTGCTATGGTATTCTGCCATACAATATAGTTATCCATTTTACACGCTTAGAAAAGCGCAACGTTTTATTTTTGTGTCACCGTCCTAGGTCGAGTTACACTACTCTAGTAACTGTATTTAAATAGGGAAAACGTGGAGGTGTTTGGTCGCTTCTCTTCTTGGCCCGTATTGAATGAACAGGGCTGAGATAAGATCTAACAAAGTTTCGCCGCAAGACAGCGATGTAGTGCACGCACTGAGACGAGAGAGGCATGTATCAACTCGTCTTAGTTAAGGGTATAACATAGTTTAATATGAAAAACCAGTAAAGTATCCCTTTAAAACAGCTACTAACTACACTTTTGAAACACATAGTTAAAAGTACGTTACATGTGTGAATGTTTGTTAGCACTAACTGTTACTAAACTAGCAGCTAGGTGGAGCACAGTTTACCTTTGTCCGGATTAAGTTACTGTGCTCCCACTGTTTGTTGGAAATTTAATATGGATCCAAACCGTTAAAAGTGCCGATTTTGTCCACATACCGGTCCCTGGCTTCCTTATTCAACGTATCCCGGTAAATTCCACATCCTTTTAGGGATTTTAACATCTTTTTTCTTTTCTTTCTCCCAACTCTGCTGCTTCTCCTCGTTCGACTTGCTGTATGTTTACATTCGCGAAGCTGTCAACATGGCCGCCACGTCCCAGAATGCAACGCGGCGCCCAAGCCCTATTGAACAAAAATCTGAGTAAATCGCATTTTTGTCATAGTCTCCGTCTGGATCGGATTCAGAACGATGATCAAAACACAGATGGAGTAGATCGGGTCCATCAACACCCCCAAAACAGTCCTGTAGCTCGTCCTGGGTCGACATTTCATTGGGTAACGTTTGGCAGTTTTGATATGCTGTTTAATGTATCACGTTTGCTTACTAGTGCATAAGAAAATTCTATCGCTTGTTTCTTCTTCTTCTGTGTTTTGATCTGGAGATTCAGTGCTTTTTTTTAGAGATGTGTAATAGCGCCCCCTAGTGCATAACGGTGAAAATATGGGTTGCCGTAAAACTCAGTCAATGGCGGGGAAAGAGTTAACAAGCCGTCAAGTCTGATTGTAGCCTATGAGTGTGAATAAATAAATGAATTTGAAATGATTAAATTAATTTGTCTTGTAAAATGTTTGTCAAATAGCTTAATCAGGGCCATACTACATAAGATATTATGTTTTTATCTCAATTATCTTAAAAATAAAACAAAAATCCTACAAGGTGTATGTGAATAGATGAAAAGAAAATTATTAATATAAGTTAAAACTTGTTTTGCCATTTGATATACTGTATGTTCCTGTGTATTTCTTGCAAATGCTTTTTTATTGGTGGACTTCATGTTTCAACTTCACAATATCTTGAGTTCAGTGGCCGCTGAGAATAACAACTAAAGACTATTAACACTGAAAATACTTTAAAAAGAGTTTCCATTCAGAGAGCTGAGGGGAAGTGTGACCTATTCCCTCCTCGTCTGTCACTGTCAAAGACTTCTACAAGAACTCAGAGGTGATAATTTATTAGCAGTGCCTGTGAACAAGAGCCATCGCACTTAAATCCCTTGGTAAGTGCTGTCAAAATCAGACACATGGCAGTGCGCCGCTTCACGTGAACGCCGAGCAGAAAACATTTGGACTGGAGTGTCATCAGCTGTGAGGCTGGGTCTTTCAATACAGTGTGGGCTGTTTATTCAGATATACAGTCTAAACATTCAAATCACGCTCTTCTCATCCAGAACCAGTTTCACTGTAGTGTATTTACTGACTATAATTCACGTCGATTAAAAAAAAGTTGTTGATGTTACATTATAGGTTCTTCAAATATTGCCTTAAAAAGCTATTATATTAAGTCTAAATGAAGCTAATATGAAGTCTGATGCTTCTCAGATTTATAATATACAAATATAATGCAATAAGGGTACGTTTTCACGACAACAATGTACTAAAACTTGAAATGTCTTTACATATTTTGAACACATTTTACATATTTCACACGGAAAGCGACTGAAAAACTGCATTATTCATGCCAGGCCAGTAGTTGGCGATATCACATTGTATAGAAACACTATGCGCCTTTGTACGTATGATGCGTCTACGCTAGTCGTAGTAGTGGTGCATTGCTGGAGAAGTGATAATAAACTCTTCCCGTAGTCCGCGTAATTCGCATGCGCATGACATCTTCATTTGTATAATTTTTATATATATATATATATATATATAGTTTGCATGGAGACGATAGCGGTATCGTTTTCAAAAACTTGCACTTTGTTCTTTTTCAAAAACTTAAAAGTTAGCATTTTCAGGCCCCCAAAACGTGTTGTCGTGTAAACGAACGGCCAAAACGCATAAAGACTTTTTCGTTTTTAGTTGAAAGCGATGTTGTATAAACATCCCCCAAGTCTCCTGAGATGTGAACTGGTCAACATCTGAGGAATACAGTTTTCTTTTGCGTTTCGATCAGTGTATTAATTCTAGGTATCAACAGAAGGACACCAAAGTCCTTGATACCAACCGATCTCATGAGAAAACCTAACTATTTTACCAAAAAAAAAAAAAGTAAGCGTGAAAGTCCACCCCTAAACCCAACCCTCAGTGGGACATAAGAATATTGAATGAAAATGTACAAATTAGATCGTACACATTCATATAAATTAGACACCAATTGCCAAAACGTAAACAACCTGCCATAAGAGTGTGTTTCTTTATTGAAATTTATTGAATAAAATTCTTTATTGTTGTATAAATGAAAATGCAAGTTGCAAACCAAACCATTCCTACAAGTACTTTAGATGTGTTATTTCCCCATCAGAACGGTTCCCCTATCGGTTTTGTAGACCCAGTTCTTCTATATTGTGCTAGAAGTTCATAGAGATGACACTGCCACTGTTAGTATACAGTATGAATGATTTGCTATGAGTCAAATGTTCATGTCACACACTGTTAGCTCAATCATAGCAGGATTAATGTTGTCTGGTTGTCTCAGTCAAGGCTGTTCTTGATCTACCCTTGACACACCTTGTTTTCCTTATGTGTATCTGTCTGTCAGACACAAGAATGAATTCCCTACTGCCAGATTCAAGCAGTTCACTCTTACAAGTAAAAAATGTAAACAAAATGTTGCACTTTCTACCCTTTTATTACACACTAAACATCAACATCTTTACTGCAGGAAGCAAAGCTCAAGCCGGCGGTTGGGGTTTAAACTCTATCTTACGTTAATGGAGGTTTGGAAGACATTTGGTACAGAATTGTTTCTGCAATTGAATGAATGTTCGCAGTTGTGCAGGGTTTGGGGAGTATCTATTCATCTCAATGCTCGGCTGGTGCAGGACCTCTTGGAGATACACAAGCTGTGACGTAAACGAGTAATATCAGTCAGTTTCACCCTTCTAAAAAAAGGCATTGGTAACACCTACTATTGCATGGCTGTCAAAGGAGACAAATGCAGCCAGAAATAGGGTAGTTATACTATATAAAAATGTACCAGCAGAGACTAACTGGGTCATGATAACCAGGCAAATTTTGATCTCTTGTTTATAACGAATCAGTTCTTTCAAGCGCTTGATATAGATGAACTTGTCCACAAATAGATTTGCTTATTCATATGATTCACTCCATAGTGTTCCCAAGAGACCCTATGCATCATTTTACTTGTTCTTTTTTTTTTTTTTTTTTTTTTTTTGGTAGGGAAATAAATATTTTATAGAAATAAATATATAAATAGCTGAAGATTATGCTTCAACCACTGAAAATACCTGCTGTTCTGTCAGTAGCTGAAGTATAATCTTCAGCTGTGAGAAGCTCTACAGCCACCCAGAAATCTGCAGTGGGTCTGACTTACAACAACGACAAAATGTTACCGTCCCGCTGCTGTTGTTGCTGCGCTGTTGTCACGTCTTGAACACGAGGCTAGCAGAGGCTGGGGTGGAGAAGAAAAATTAGGGCCTACACCTGCGGCGGCGTAATTAATGCCATTGTCACCTTCCAAAAATAAATCAGAACCTCAACAAGACTTTCCTGTTTAGGGTCAAAATCTCCTCCCGCTGTATTAAAATTAATCACCTTCCCTGCTGTTGCCGTGGAGTGAAGAAGAAAAAACGCCTGGCTTCTGCATTTCTCCGTTCAGTAGTAAAAATAAACAACAAACACGACACACCGCCACGTAGAAGGTGGATTAATTAGCTATTCCTGCGCCGCTAGTGAAAAAGAATGAAATTCCGAAGCAGATCTGCATTGATAAATTGGTAAACCTTTAGAATTCATTTGTCATGTGGGGAGTGTGTGTTTGTATTTTTGAAAGGTTAGGGGTTGCCTTGGGACGAAGATTGGTGCAGTAGATGGGAGGATTTTTGTTGTTTTTAGGAATGTTAATTCATGGGATGATCTAAAGCATCAATGATGATTACACTTTTTTTTTTAGATGAAACTCCATTTGTAGACATTGAATTTTTTAAATACATGTCATGCATTATGAAGTCCCGTTTTAGTGCCGTACGTGCAATTTCCATTCTCTTAAATCTCTCTTCCTGGTTCGATGATTGATTATGTAAGCACCCCGATTGTATATTATTTCCCCCCCCTCTAATGTTCAGAGCCTAACAGGCCCACGAATATTTTGTGATCGCCACCACTGGGCTGCTTGCTCGATTAGTCAGTTTCTGTGTTTCAGGCCAAACAATTAGAAAGCCATTTATTTTCACATTTCAAAGTGATGAGCCCCAAACACGCCTTTATAGATCTTCTTCTCCTCAATTGTGTCTATTTGCATAATGGGATAGAATAGCTCTGAAATGTGGCCCTGTGGGACTCACCGAAGATTGAGACACGAGATACCAGCCGCCGCCTCATATTTATGTCTGTTTTGGGGAAAATTAATGGTGCATTTTCACATTGTATAATGTTATTTAATGGTGCAATTCATCTAATAAAAAGAGAACATTTTTGAAACATTTATGTTTTTTGCTTTTTACATACGAGGAGGCCCAGCGGGCTTGTGCAAATATTTCCCTCTGTGTGGCTGCAGTTTCTGTGCTGCAGGCTGTTTTTATGCATCATGATGGATGATTTTGCTTTTCTCTATTCTTTGCCCAGTAAGTTGCTGCCCAAATTGGTGTTTTGAGAGGAAAAGGTCTAAACAAAGCATTAACATCCACTGATACTGAATTAGGGTTTGCTTTAACTTAAAGCAAGAAAATACACAGATAATAAAAATAAAAATAAATTATCTTTTTTTTTTGTCATTTTGTTTGTGACAAACAAGTTTTTGATGCACTATGCAGTTACGAAGTATGAAAAATAACTCTAAGGTCAAATTTAAGGTCAATTGATTAAAATTATTAATTGAATAAAATTGAGTTAATCAAAGGGGATTTTTATATACACTGTGATATTTAGATATGATAGAATTTTAGACATTCAGATATTTGTCTAAATGTTTTTGCAGCAGCAAATGAAAAAAGCAGGATTTAAGTCCAGCAGTCATTTATTAAGCCCAAAAATCAAAATAACAAAGTTTTCCGGATTCTTGAAACTCTCAACACACGAACAGAACAACCACAATAAAACTGTTGAGCACAGACAAGGCTACAAACTGAAGGATATAAATACAAAGAATAATCAATGAAAGGAAATGAGAAACAGGTGCAGATCAAACAATGAGTAACCAAGGAAACAACTGCAAAGAAACGGAAACAGATCAGGAAACACCGAAAAAACAAGTCCAAAGTCCAACTCAAACACAGACTAAACGTTACATTATCCCTCATCAAATAGGCACTTTAAAACTACAAATGTCCAACAGATGAGGGCGGGAGGGGGGGCTTAGAAGGAGGATGCAGAGGGGCAGAAGGGACCACCACAGATGAGAGAGAAGCCAGGGAGGAGATGACGCCAGGAGGAGCCAGGAAGGGACCCCAAACAGAGCTAGCGGGATGAAGGCCAACAGTGGAGCCAATGGATGGAGGAGCCATAATAGAGCTTTGGTGGAGATGCCAGGCAGAACCAGGTGGACGACTGATCGAGGCAGAGCTGGTGAAAGGTGGAGACCCAGGGGGAGCTGGAAAGCCAAAGAGACCGAGCGACCTTCAGGCCTGGCCAATAAGGAGACGTGGTGACGAGTGGGCGAGGTGGAGCCAGGGTGCCGGAGGACTGAGGCAGAGCTGGAGCGACTGAGGACTGCAGGATGAAGTTCCGCAGGTGAGCTGGTGGAGGGAGCAGTCATGATGGACCCTTGGTGGATATGCCAGGTGGAATCAGGGGGATGGCTGACAGGGGTGGGGCCGGAACCCCAGGCGAAGCCAAAGAGCTGAAGAGACCGGGCGACAACGAAGGACCTGGAGGCAGAGGCGGAGACATGATGACGAGCGGGCAAGGTGGAGCCAGGGTGCCGGAGGACTTAGGTGGAGCCAGAAGTAAGCAGCTCGGGTAGAGTTAAGCAGGTCATTCCACACACTTGGAATAGTCCAGGTAAAGGTCCATGAAAGTGATTTTATGCCTCTTTATGCAAGCTTCTAGAGGACTCATAGGTCTGAAATAGTAAGTTTAGGTATAGGGGTGCAGAGCCAGTGGTTGTTCTATAGGAAAATATCTGCGCTTTGAATTTGATGCGAGTGACAATTGGCAACCAGTGCAATTTTATGTGGTGTGACAATTTTTTTATAGGTGTGACGTGCGTCTCTTCAGCTCGCTAAAAAACACTCTTGCTGCAGCATTCTGGATCAGTTGCGGAGGTTTGACAGTACATGCTGGAAGGCCTGCCAAGAGAGCATTACAATAGTCCAGTCTGGGTAAAAAAAGAGCTTGGACAAGGAGTTGTGTAGCATTCTCTGATGGGAGGGCCTCAACCTCCTAATGTAGTATAAGGCGAATCTGCAGGACCGGGCAGTTCTCAATGTGGACTGTGAAGTTTAACCTATCGTCAATCATAACTCTCCAACTCCAAGGTTCCTGGTTGTCCTGGATGGAGTTATTGCTAACAAACCTAGCTGAATGGAAAAGTTGTGATGAAGTGTTTGGTTGGTCGAGTCCACAAGCAGCTGAGTCTTCGTAAGGTTTAGTTGAAGGTGGTGGTTCTTCATCCAGCAAGAAATGTCTGTCGAGCAGCTACCGTCGGATCATCTGGATGGAATAAGAGGTAGAGTTGTGTGTCGTCAGCTAACAGTGATAAGAAAATCCATGTTCTGAATGACAGATCCTAGTGATGACATCAAGGGCGTAGATTTGGTTTGAACATTGGGGGGGTTGAAGTTTGGGTATGCCTCCTGATATTGTGATCATGGTATAAATAATGGGGGGGTTGTAATGCATAGATTTAAATATTGGGGGGGTTATATCCCCCCCACCCCCCCACAAATTACGCCCCTGGATGACATGGAGAAAGCAGTGGTCCAAGCACTGAGCCCTGAGACACCCCAGTAGCTAGATGTTGCGAATTAGACACCTCACCCCTCCACTACACCCTGATGGACCTACCTGAGAGGTAAGACTAAAACCATTGGTGTGCGGTTCTTGACATGCCCTTCTTCTTGAGGATTGACAGGAGGATCTGGTGGTTAACTGTGTAAAAAGCAGACAGATCCAGCAAGATGAGTACTGAGGATTTGGAAGCTGCTCTTGCCAGTCTCAGAGCTTCAGTACCTGAGAGCAGGGCAGTCTCAGTTGAGTGGTAACTTTTGAAACCAGACTGGTTGTTGTCCAGGAGGTTGTTTTGTGTAAGAAAGGTGTAGACTTGGTTGAACACGACTCGTTCAAGTGTCTTAGCAATGAATGGAAAAGGGATACCGGTCTGTAATTTTCTAGCTGTGCTGGATTTAGAATGGGTTTCTTAAGAATGGGTTACCCGAGCCTGCTAAAATGCTGTGGGAAAGGTACCGGTGTAAAGAGAGGTGTTGATGATGTCAGTGAGTGTGGGTACAACTGAAGAAGAAATGGCTTGAAGGAGATGAGTGGGGAAAGGATCAAGCGGACAGGTAGTGGGGTGATTGGAAAGGATGAGTTTGGAGACTTCTGCCTCCGAGAGCAGAGAGAAGGAGGGGAGACTATGTGTGTTAGCTGTTATGATGTGCGTGTCGATTTGTGGTGTGGGGAATTGGCCTCTGATGGTTGTTGTTTTATTTATGAAGAATGTGGCAAAGTCATCAGCTGTTAGGGTTGATGAAGGAGGGGGAGGAGGATGGTTTTGAAAAGAGGAAGGTTTTGAAAAGTGTGCGAGAGTCAGAAGAATTGTTAATTTTGTTGTGGTAGTAAGTCATTTTAGCAGTAGAGACATTAGCAGAGAAGGAAGAGGAGGGATTAATACAAACCAAGGTCAGTGGGATCTTTCAAATTTGTGCCACTTCCTCTCCGCCCTGAGCGGCCCTGAGTTTAGAATGATGCTCGCAGAGAACATCGGATAAACAGGGGGCAGAGGGGGTGCCGTGGGCTGGCCTGGATGAAAGGGGGCAGAGGTTGTGTAAGCAAGATGGGACTTGAGCCCCTGCCCCTTTAATTGTGACAATGACAGTGCCCTTTTCGGTCGTATCGCTGTGTCCCTGGAACATGATTTCTACCGAGAGGGAGCTTTTCACACAGGAAGTCTTCCTGTATTCCATGTGACATGTTCTAATTGTTTCTTTAGTGTGTACACATATAGACTGATGTCTTTGGCAGTTACATTTTCAGCATCTCATGTAACAAGTGGTTAACAAAAACATGTTTGGTGCTGCATGGTGGTACTTGGCCCGATGGTAAGAAAATACCATATTAATCCTATAAATATCTAGTTCAGTCATGAAACTCTAGAGGGAACTCTTATTTATTAACAGCCCAGCAAGCAAATATTTTAATAATATAAGTTCTTTGGCATAGGCCCCGTCCGTAGCGCGCAATCCTAGGGTAGCGGAATCTGCATTTCCTTCCTGAAGACAATCTGGTGGTGGTCGGGAGGATGGAGGGGAAGGGACCATCCTGGTGGTGGGGAGGATGGAGGGGAAGGGACCGTCCTGGTGGTGGTAGTGGGGAGGATGGAGGGGAAGGGACCATCCTGGTGGTGGTGGTGGGGAGGATGGAGGGGAAGGGACCATCCTGGGGGTGGTGGTGGGGAGGATGGAGGGGAAGGGACCATCCTGGGGGTGGTGGTGGGGATGTGGCGGGGAGGATGGAGGGGAAGGGACCATCCTGGTGGTGGCGGGGAGGATGGAGGAGAAGGGACAATCCTGGTGGTGGTGGGGAGGATGGAGGGGAAGGGACTATCCTGGTGGTGGCGGGGAGGATGGAGGGGAAGGGACCATCCTGGTGGTGGCGGGGAGGATGGAGGGGAAGGGACAATCCTGGTGGTGGGGAGGATGGAGGGGAAGGGACCGTCCTAGTGGTGGTGGGGAGGATGGAGGGAAAGGGACAATCCTGGTGGTGGTGGTGGGGAGGATGGAGGGGAAGGGACTATCCTGGTGGTGGCGGGGAGGATGGAGGGGAAGGGACCATCCTGGTGGTGGCGGGGAGGATGGAGGGGAAGGGACAATCCTGGTGGTGGTGGCGAGGATGGAGGGGAAGTGACTATCCTGGTGGTGGCGGGTAGGATGGAGGGGAAGGGACAATCCTGGTGGTGGGGAGGATGGAGGGGAAGGGACCATCCTGGTGGTGGCGGGGAGGATGGAGGGGAAGGGACAATCCTGGTGGTGGTGGGGAGGATGGAGGGGAAGGGACTATCCTGGTGGTGGCGGGGAGGATGGAGCGGAAGGGACAATCCTGGTGGTGGTGGGGAGGATGGAGGGAAGGGACTATCCTGGTGGTGGCGGGGAGGATGGAGGGGAAGGGACCATCCTGGTGGTGGTAGTGGGGAGGATGGAGGGGAAGGGACCATCCTGGTGGTGGTGGTGGGGAGGATGGAGGGGAAGGGACCATCCTGGGGGTGGTGGTGGGGAGGATGGAGGGGAAGGGACCATCCTGGGGGTGGTGGTGGGGATGTGGCGGGGAGGATGGAGGGGAAGGGAGCATCCTGGTGGTGGTGGCGGGGAGGATGGAGGGGAAGGGACAATCCTGGTGGTGGTGGGGAGGATGGAGCGGAAGGGACAATCCTGGTGGTGGTGGGGAGGATGGAGGGAAGGGACTATCCTGGTGGTGGCGGGGAGGATGGAGGGGAAGGGACCATCCTGGTGGTGGTAGTGGGGAGGATGGAGGGGAAGGGACCATCCTGGTGGTGGTGGTGGGGAGGATGGAGGGGAAGGGACCATCCTGGGGGTGGTGGTGGGGAGGATGGAGGGGAAGGGACCATCCTGGGGGTGGTGGTGGGGATGTGGCGGGGAGGATGGAGGGGAAGGGACAATCCTGGTGGTGGTGGGGAGGATGGAGGGGAAGGGACTATCCTGGTGGTGGCGGGGAGGATGGAGGGGAAGGGACTATCCTGGTGGTGGCGGGGAGGATGGAGGGGAAGGGACCATCCTGGTGGTGGCGGGGAGGATGGAGGGGAAGGGACCATCCTGGTGGTGGCGGGGAGGATGGAGGGGAAGGGAGCATCCTGGTGGTGGCGGGGAGGATGGAGGGAATTGTTTGCGTCAGCATTTGCGAACTCAGACATGTGTAACCGATCTTTTATACTGCAAGTATTAGAACACGATTGGTTCGATGTGAAGGTAGTAAGTGACGTACCGATTGAGTCTTCTTGGCAGAACTTACGCTAAAGCTTTCATATCTGCTACAGGATTTAAGTATTTCTATTTATGCAGCAGCATATCTTACATCCTCACTGCCAGTTAGCAGTAGCAAGTCTTGCTCTTCAGCAGCAATAATCAACAGCAGCAGCAGCTCGTCCGCCAAGACAAAATACATTAACAATGCCATATTCAGTAGCATGCGAAAACGATTTCAAGAGTTGTCATGATTGAAGAACAGTTTAATAATCATACCTTAACTCTAACCCTAAATGAATGGATTAAATTTAGTCATAATGAAATATGATTGATTTGGAAATAATATTTGTTCCAAACTTTCAATATTTAAAATATAATGATATTCTTAAAATCTTAATGTCTATCAAAGATCATAAGACTTAATTCAAATTTAAACTCTGTCTCAGATGTGTTTCTGAAGAGAGAGAGAAAAAAAACGAGTTGACACTTATAGTGGAGTTATAAAATGAATGTGGATAGCAGCTCAAATCACTTAGTGTTTGAAGAATTTGATGGATATTTGTTGAGATCTCTTCTAAGACTCATGTGAGATTACTGGAGGAACATCTGAGAAGCAGGAGGCTTCAAAACGATTTATAATTTTTCTTTTTTATAGGAAAAACAACTGAGATAATAAAGGGCTTATGGGCTTTGTTTCTTTTATTCTGTCAGATGAAACACTGGTTTATTGAATTTCCAGCAACGCTCATATCCTGAAGTACAGGTATACCCCAGCTTGATTTATGTATTAACAGCCCGTTCTCATCCTTTGGCGTCATACATGTGACGCTTTTGACATTTCGTTGAAATCTTACGCACATGGCATCCTTTAGCGTCAATATGAGACGCAGAACCCAAGGCGTCATAACCGTACCCTACCCCAGACCTAAACCTACCCATAACAGTGCGTGTTATATTGACGCTAAAGGATGCCATGTGCGTAAGATTTCGACGAACTGTCATATGGCGTCACCTATATGACGCCAAAGGATAAGAATGTGTTGGTATTAACAATCAAAGACACACCCCAACTATCCATTCACTCCTTCGCTCGCTTGTGCCACTTCAACATTGTGGCCGACACCTACGTGTCATTCCCAACCCTGAACCTCCACCCATACTTTGGCATCCCACGACTATGAGACTTAATATTCAAACAAGCATGAATGGCTTTGTTTAGGGCTGTTGTCAGTTGGGATAGTAAGCAACCACTATGCTAGCATCATGGCAGCAATTTTTTAATTTCTAACATTTGTTCCATAAAATGAAGTTTTTAAGCAATCAGGAGATTTTCTAGGAATGTATTTTTCCTTTAATACTTTGTGTAGGATCTTTAATGACTGTTTGTTAAATTGTCTTTGTGTTTTTATGCTCGTGTGCACACATATATGCGTCCATACGTGTGTGTGTGTGTGTGTGTGTATAGGTGTGTACGCCCGGTGCGCTTCTCTGGCTCCAGCTGCTGCTTTCTCCTCCAGCCTGAAGGTAAAGCCGTTGAAAGGCACTTTAGAAATTAAAAGAGTTTCACTGCACTGTAATGTGGCTTAAATGATCCAGAAAACACAAGATACATTGACCATTTAATGAAACACTCTCTCTCCACATCTCAAATGCTCTGTCTGTCTTGTCTTTTTAAAAGCTCCTGCATTTTGATATTCGCTCAATTCATTGTGAATATTCATTTGTATGAACAGTTTGCATAGAGTTGACTATCATATCAGATCATTCTTTACTTTAAATAATTCTACATCAATGTTTTTTATATAGATAGATAGACAGACAGATAGATAGATAGATAGATAACGTTTTAATTACATTTAGATTGCATATAAAATTCGAAATTAAGAATTACATTATAAATTATACTATATGATGTAATAAATTATATACAATTGCAAATTAAGACGTTCTTGTGTTTACTTTAAATGTCACTTGTCTTATTGTGCATAATTCATCAGTGCGTGTTTTTCCACACTAAAAATCGAATAAATGACTTGTCGGATGATGTCACCAAGGTCGTGTGGGTAGGGACAATAATATTCACCAATGATATCATAGCATAACATTTATGATCCAATCAAATCCCAAACGATTAAATTAAGGTCAGTCCTATATTCTCCCTTATAAAAATATACTTGCTTTGGATGTGAAATGCCAGATAATTTCAGTCTTTTCACAGGACAGCCACTAAGAGTGCCTGTGAGACTGTGTGTGCGGTCCCGCTGGCTCTTGCCCCAATGGGACACCTCAGGGCTTAACAGTGACACACACACACACACACACAGGATGTTCTATCATTTTTGCACTCAGAGGTAATGTGACTGAAGAGTCTATAAAAGTTTCTATAGAGGCACAACTGAATATAATTTTAATTATAAGCATCATATTGGCTTTCAGCACCACTTTCAGTTGATACATTATGATAATAATAATAAATACTAATGAAATTGATACAGTAATAGTAGATATTAGAACAGCACACTGTTGTTTTCTCTGCTAGAGGTACAAGCTAATTAGCCTGGCTCCGCCCTCCTACGCACTTCCGCTCAATTTTATTTTCCTTCAGTACTACGTCTGGGATTGTGCTGTAGACTTTGGTTTCCAGAAATAATTTTTTTACCGGTCCAATCAGCGAACAGAGGGAGTGGCTGAGAACGATGACGTTAATGTAGCGCGTCAGTTTGAGTTGGAGTTCAGTAATGGCAGCGGAGAAAGACGTGAGAAAATCTATTCGGTCCGTTGTTGCAAAACTGCCGAATATCCAGAAGTTAAAGCCGTTAATGTTTGCTAAGTGTTGTTGGTGGCCATGATGTTGTGGCCCTCCTCCCCACGGGGTTCGGGAAAAGTTTAATTTTCCAGCTCACTCCGCTAGTGGTGAATGAGTTAGCTAAGGCGAACGATAGGATGCAAAGCCGATAGTTGTTGTCGTCTCCTCTTGTTGCACTAATGGAGGACCAAGTGAGGGAGGCAGAAAGGTTAGGAGTTGGTGCTGGGCAGCTCGGCGTGCACGATGATCACTGTACAGCATTTGCGGCAGATCCGAAATGACAGCGCAGCGGCGTATTGTTAATGATTACCCCCTGCTTCGACAGTTGACTGAATACATCACTGTCCTTAGTGTCAAATATACATTTAGAATTTAGAATTGTTCCTTGAACTCTTAAATTCGATGAACAAAACATGCAGCTCTCGTTGACAGACATCTTATTCTAAACATAATCCTCTGATCATTCGGACTTGTTTTTTTATTATTGCTTAAAACAATACACAAGTGATAACAGAAAACATAATACAAAAACAAACAAAAAATTATAATAAAAACAAAAATAAAACAGTAGGGGGATAATATAAAATAAACATGAACAAGTTAAGAGAATTACATGACACTGAAAAAAGGAAAATAATTACAAACAGATAATGTTTTTAAGGCTTTTTTTGTTCTCAGACAACTTAATTGAAAAGAGGTATTTTTAAAATTCTTTCACAAATATAAGAAAGAGAGGTTTAGCATTTAGATATTTAGATTTATGAATATGGAATTCGGACTTGTTGTTTCCAGCCGGTTTCGGCGCATGACATCCGTCACGACCACACGTTAGCGATTGGCTATGGCAGATCCTGAGTGACGCTGGGCAGATCCAATAGTTTTGAACTTTAACAGAGAACCCGCCTACAAGGAAGTAAACGTTTCTCAATGGAGCGAGGCCAGACTCTCTGTACAAATGAAATGTACGAGAGTCTGGTAGAACCAGGCTACAAGCTAATAGGTGAATCTCATAAATCATAAAAGAGTGAATAAAGAAATTATAATTCGGATTTATAAATAAGAAACTATCAGGTGTTTTGAACAAAGACATTTTCCTCAGGACTAGATTTTATGGCAATTAAGCTCATTAACATAATGCAAAACAATATCATTTGCATTACTGTAATATAAAAATTGTGATATAGCATTTGTTTTTGTAATATTTATAATGTTTAAAAAGTATTTTTTGATATTTAATTGTTTAATATTTAGTCTTTCTTTCTGCTGATTTATATAATATGTAAAAATAAAAAATCTATCTATCTATCTATCTATCTATCTATCTATCTATCTATCTATCTATCTCTCTATCTCTCTATCTCTATCTATATATCATCGTCTATCTATCTATCTATCTATCTATCTATCTATCTATCTATCTATCTATCTATCTATCTATCTATCTATCTATCTATCTATCTATCTATCTATCTATCTATCTCTCTATCTCTCTATCTCTATCTATCTATCATCGTCTGTCTGTCTGTCTGTCTGTCTATGCATATGTGTGTGTATTTATATATACAAAATAATTATACACAGTACACACACATATATTATGTAAACACAAACCTTTATTTTGGATGCGATTAATCGCAATTAATCGTATAAAGGATGATTATTAATTATTAACACTGTACTGTATATACTATGGATAAAAGCTTCCAGATGTGTGGAAATAAAGCATTAAAACATCAGAAAAGTAATTGAGAAGATGAGTTGTTTTGGACGGAAATGAATGTCTAGATGTAGAGATGTCTGTCTGTCTGTCTCTCTCTCTCTCTCTCTCTCTCTCTCTCTCTCTCTCTCTCTCTCTCTCTCTCTCTCTCTCTCTCTCTCTCTCTCTCTCTCTCTCTCTCTCTCTCTCTCTCATGCAGCAGACGGAGAACGCCCTCTCCAAATGTCACAGGGAGCAGCTCACACGGCATTACACATTATTAATCACCCTTTCACTGCCTCCGAGTCGGAAACCCCGGAAAAACAGGAGCGAGAGATGCAGGCAGGGATGGGTAGAAGTGTTGGGGAAGGCAGGAGAAGGGATGAGGGTTAGGAAGCCACAAATAACTACCATCAATCATCCGGCAGTCAACGTTTTCACATGGTGAGGCCGTGCCGGTATTGGCAACTCTCAAAGTTCCCAACAAAACAACCCCCTCGCTCAAAGCACGCTGTCAGCAGGAACATGGCAGGTGTGTTAACTCCCACCACTCCAAATTAGGACCTGCAAGATTTGCAGAAAGTGCTGTGTTTTTTTCCCCCATCATAACTCAGGATAATTAGAAATGATATCAGAGGTGATGGAGATGTTAATAGCTAGGGAGAGCAGAGCTGTGTTGTATCAGCTGGCTCAGAGACCTCCACACCTGATAAACTGAACACCGACCCATCCGTCTGTGTTTGAACGTCTCGCTCGTGACATCAAAGAGCAAGCCCACACTCATGCCAGTGTTTGACGAGGCGCTTCTTTCCTCCTCAACCCCGTCTGACGGCCGCGCTGCCTCACAACTGAAGAGCATCCTCAATTTCCTGGGTTTCAAGAGATCTCCGAGTCTTGGGGATTTCTTAGTTCTTGAAAGTTCTCGCTTCGATCCCGAAGCGGCTTCAAGTGCGCGCAAACCACTGAAACTTCAAGAACTGCGTTGAGTTTAAAGGAGAGTTCAGTTTGATTGTATACACTCTAAAAAATGCTGGGTAGTTTCAACTCAACTTTGGGTCAAATATGGACTAACTCAGCAGTTGGGTTAAAATTTTAAATTACATTTTTAACCCAACGTTTGGGTTTGTCCATATTTGACCCCAAATTGGGTTAAACCAACCCAGCATTTTTTTATAGTGAATTTGAGAGTTTAAACACTGTAAAAAACGACAAAAAAGTCGCTGCCTTCAACATCCAAGTTTATTGTACTTAAAAATGTAAGTCATTTAAACTTAAATTACATTAAAATGAGTTGAATCTTATAAAAAAGTGGAAAACTGCTTAACTTTGAAAAATTTTGATGAGTTAAAGCAATGCAAAATGATATGCTGTCATAACTTACAGTGGAAGGAATTCCTCACCAAAAAATCCTTTACCCATTTATATCATCATATGTGAGAAGATAATGAAATTTGTTCTTGTATTTGAAGAATTTCTGACTGAAAATGTTCTCCTCCGACATCTACGCAAAACAGGAAAAACTTTGCAAAACTTTTGCGTTAATTCACCGATGTTTTGGCGTATACGTTCCCGCAAGAAACCGCTGCGTTCGCTCGCAAAACCTTTCCGATCCACCGAGAAGCATTTGCTTACACAGCTTTCTAATGGAAATACAGGTCCTTCTCAAAAAATTTGCATATTGTGATAAAGTTCATTATTTTCCATAATGTAATGATAAAAATTAAACTTTCATATATTTTAGATTCATTGCACACCAACTGAAATATTTCAGGTCTTTTATTGTTTTAATACTGATGATTTTGGCATACAGCTCATGAAAACCCAAAATTCCTGTCTAAAAAAATTAACATATTTCATCCGACCAATAAAAGAAGTGTTTTTAATACAAAAAAAAAGAGTCAACCTTCAAATAATTATGTTCAGTTATGCACTCAATAGTCAATACTTGGTCGGGAATCCTTTTGCAGAAATGACTGCTTCAATGCGGCGTGGCATGGAGGCCATCAGCCTGTGGCACTGCTGAGGTGTTATGGAGGCCCAGGATGCTTCGATAGCGGCCTTAAGCTCATCCAGAGTGTTGGGTCTTGCGTCTCTCAACTTTCTCTTCACAATATCCCACAGATTCTCTATGGGGTTCAGGTCAGGAGAGCTGGCAGGCCAAATGAGCACAGTAATACCATGGTCAGTAAACCATTTACCAGTGGTTTTGGCACTGTGAGCAGGTGCCAGGTCGTGCTGAAAAATGAAATCTTCATCTCCATAAAGCTTTTCAGCAGATGGAAGCATGAAGTGCTCCAAAATCTCCTGATAGCTAGCTGCATTGACCCTGCCCTTGATAAAACACAGTGCACCAACACCAGCAGCTGACATGGCACCCCAGACCATCACTGACTGTGGGTACTTGACACAGGACTTCAGGCATTTTGGCATTTCCTTCTCCCCAGTCTTCCTCCAGACTCTGGCACCTTGATTTCCGAATGACATGCAAAACTGAGCAACAGTCCAGTGCTGCTTCTCTGTAGCCCAGGTCAGGCGCTTCTGCCGCTGTTTCTGGTTCAAAAGTGGCTTGACCTGGGGAATGCGGCACCTGTAGCCCATGTCCTGCACACGCCTGTGCACGGTGGCTCTGGATGTTTCTACTCCAGACTCAGTCCACTGCTTCCGCAGGTCCCCCAAGGTCTGGAATCGGTCCTTCTCCACAATCTTCCTCAGGGTCCGGTCACCTCTTCTCGTTGTGCAGCGTTTTTTGCCACTCTTTTTCCTTCCCACAGACTTCCCACTGAGGTGCCTTGATAAAGCACTCTGGGAACAGCCTATTTGTTCAGAAATTTCTTTCTGTCTCACCCTCTTGCTTGAGGGTGTCAATGATGGCCTTCTGGACAGCAGTCAGTTCGGCAGTCTTACCCATGATTGCGGTTTTGAGTAATGAAACAGGCTGGGAGTTTTTAAAAGCCTCAGGAATCTTTTGCAGGTGTTTAGAGTTAATTAGTTGATTCAGATGATTAGGTTAATAGCTCGTTTAGAGACCCTTTTCATGATATGCTAATTTTTTGAGACAGGAATTTTGGGTTTTCATGAGCTGTATGCCAAAATCATCAGTATTAAAACAATAAAATACCTGAAATATTTCAGTTGGTGTGCAATGAATCTAAAATAAATGAAAGTTAAATTTTTATCATTACATTATGGAAAATAATGAACTTTATCACAATATGCTAATTTTTTGAGAAGGACCTGTATATAAAGCTAATGCAAGTGTTTTTTTGCGAGAGTACACAACATGCAATACTTCTGTGAGAGAACGCAAAGGCATTGAAATAATTTTTTTTAATTTTTTTTTTGCCATTACCGCTTCATACATAACAAATACAGCACCTCTGTACAATGTTAACTACCTGCTCCATGCTTTTGTTTGTGTGTGTGTGTGTGTGTGTGTGTGTGTGTGTGTGTGTGTGTGTGTGTGTGTGTGTGTGTGTGTGTGTGTGTGAAAGTTAACATTTATGGTTACTGCCATTGTATATAAAAAGCAGCACGAAGATCAAAAAAATGTTTTGTGCTCTACAGAAACACCAACACAAGTGTGGACGGATATAAGCCCGAGAGAATCCCGCCGGGATCTGTTCCTGAAGGCTGGGCATGTGTGGCACTAGAGGCGTGGAGAGGCACTAGGGGGCGGCAGAAGGCTGTTGTGTTTCTCTTCCAGATCCAGCTGAACACACAGGTCAGGTGCAAGCGCTTGTTGGACTGCTGTATCATAGAGTATAACTCCTGATTACTGCAAGCATTTGGCAAAATCCACACATTAATATTAGCACCTTTGTGAGAGTGAATGTGTGCACACAATAAATGCCCAACTTTTTTTAAAATGTATATATATAATTATTTTTTTCAAAGCATGCATGCAATCTGTTTTAGACAAACAATTAGACAGTATTAGAAGACGACACTGCATTAAACACACTTTTTACTGATGGGTTGATGTTAATCAAAATTCTGCTTTCATGATTCCTGTATAACAGCTCCAACTGACACACACACACACACACACACACACACACACACACACACACACACACACACACACACAGTTAACAGTATGTAATCGTACACAACACGCTCTTTTTTAATAAAATTATTTTTCAGACAACTTGTAAGGCATTTTGATCATGTTGCGTGAGAGACATATCTAGAACATAGAGTTGATTCGACAAATACACCAACGTTAATGTAAGCAGACTGTTGTTGAGTAAACACACAGAGAACGAAGCTGAACCGACTGTTGTTGTCATCATTAATAAAACGCTGTATTCCCATAAGTGATGCTTATGAATCAAACCGCATAAGAATAACATTACAAATAGATCATATGAAAGATAGCTTACAACAAGGCTTATTACCAAATTTAGGCCTATACAATTCTATTGATAATCACATTTATCAGTGAAAAAAATAAAATAACAGATCAAATAAAAATAAATAAAAGAAACAAAGCTAGCGCAGTCACAGTCAGTGTGTGTAACCTGTAATTTAACATTATATAAAACCCACTCCAAGAACAGAACGACTTTTTTCAATTTGAAAGAATCGAGAGTAATAAAAGTTAATATAATAATGTGAAAATAAATAGAACAAAATCTCCTCTATTATGTTCTTTGCTATTAAAATATCATCTTGTATTTTAAATGTAAATGTATTTAAATTTTCAACAAACAGACTCTTTTCTGTTGGAATTTGCTTTCCTTTCAAAACCTCTTTATTGCAGTCATTAATATGATATATGATAATGTCATAACATCACTGTGAAAACATATTGTTGGTTTAACTTAAAAAAGTAAGTTACCTGGTTGCCTTAAATTTGAGTTAATACAACAAAGGAGATTGGTTTAATTAATAGAAACTCAAAATATTATGTTATCTTAACCACATTAATTAATTAAGTTGATTTGACAAAAGATAAAAAGTTGTGATGAATCATAAAACACTTTTTTTTTTTACAGTGATGTTGCTCTATTTAATGACTAATGAATTTCATTATATGTCTTATATGTTTTGGATTTAGTTTTTTATTATTTCACAATTTCCACAATTTCTGTCGGAATAAATATTAAAAGTTAATTTGATAGTCATGAATTTTATGTTGAAGTATGTTTGTGTAACTTAACACTGTACAAATGTGAAGTGAAAGTTATAAATATAATAGCATTTTGTTGATGTGGCGCAGCTGATAATAAAATGTCAACTCAGAGTTCAGTTCCACAGACGTTTAGATACGAGAACCAACATGTTTATTTGCTAATTCCAAATGTACTTTTCTGCACTGTAAAAAGTGATCAGTTGACTTACTTAAAAAAAAGGTGAGGAAACCCGTTGCCTTAAAATGAAGTAAATAAACTTCATGCGTAATTGAAAAAAAAATGAAGTTATGTGAACTTGACAATTCCACATAACTTAATTTTTCCATTATGCATGAAGTGTGTTTACTTAATAATTTTGAGGCAACAGGTTTCCTCACTTTTTTTAAGTTGAGTCAACTGATCACTTTCTACAGTGCGGCTTTAATCCCAATTCTGTAAAACCGAAGCGTCAGATTTGTGTCGGATCTGTCTTCTCCGGTGAACATGTTCTTCTGATGTCATCGTAACTCTATTCCTGTCGTGTGAAGCGCATTACTCCAGCGCCGCAGCGAGAGAAGGAGCTTCGAAATACTTTAAAACAAGCAGGATGACTCTGATATATTAATTCTACGTGGCATTGATTCAACAAGGTGCTGAAAGCATTCTTTAGAAATGTTGGCCCATATTGATATGATAGCATCTTACAGTTGATGGAGATTTGTGGGATGCACATCCAGGGCACGAAGCTCCCGTTCCACCACATCCCAAAGATGCTCTATTGGGTCGAGATCTGGTGACTGTGGGGGCCATTTTAGTACAGTGAACTCATTGTCATGTTCAAGAAACCAATTTGAAATGATTCGAGCTTTGTGACATGGTGCATTATCCTGCTGGAAGTAGCCATCAGAGGATGGGTACATGGTGGCCATAAAGGGATGGACATGGTCAGAAACAATGCTCAGGTAGGCCGTGGCATTTAAACGATGCCCAATTGGCACTAAGGGGCCTAAAGTGTGCCAAGAAAACATCCCCCACACCATTACACCACCACCACCAGCATGCACAGTGGTAACAAGGCATGATGGATCCATGTTCTCATTCTGTTTATGCCAAATTCTGACTCTACCATCTGAATGTCTCAACAGAAACCGAGACTCATCAGACCAGTCAACATTTTTCCAGTCTTTAACTGTCCAACTTTGGTGAGCTCTTGCAAATCGTAGCCTCTTTTTCCTATTTGTAGTGGAGATGAGTGGTACCCGGTGGAGTCTTCTGCTGTTGTAGCCCATCCGCCTCAAGGTTGTGCGTGTTGTGGCTTCACAAATGCTTTGCTGCATACCTCGGTTGTAACGAGTGGTTATTTCAGTCACTGTTGCCCTTCTATCAGCTTGAATCAGTCGGCCCATTCTCCTCTGACCTCTGGCATCAACAAGGCATTTTCGCCCACAGGACTGCCGCATACTGGATGTTTTTCCCTTTTCACACCATTCTTTGTAAACCCTAGAAATGGTTGTGCGTGAAAATCCCAGTAACTGAGCAAGTTGTGAAATACTCAGACCGGCCCGTCTGGCACCAACAGCCATGCCACGCTCAAAGTTGCTTAACCCTCTGGGGTCGGCGGTCTCGCCGGCGTGATCTGCTCGCTTTTTTCCTTATCAGTGCAAAAGAGACTCAAAATACTCTGTTGATTTTGATCGTATATTTAAGTGTTATACATCAATCGATCCTATTAAGTGTCTATTTTTTTTGTGGATACTCACAATAAAAATAAAGTGTTGTGCTTTTCGCCAAATAAAGAAAAACAAACATGATGCGCGTTCTGCCTCTGTCAGTGAAGTCGATTCTGAAACGCGTCCAAAGATTAACTGTAACTCAGTCAATACTTGTCACAGAGATACGAGAGATTTTTCTTTATGAAGCTTGAATTCTCTTCTTTTAAATTAAGTAATTTATTAAAAAAAACAAGTATTCTCAGTTTATGTAATCCGTTTGAAACCAAGGAGAGGTACAGTTTTTTCGTTCTCCCTTCATTATCTTTAATTAGTTGAGGCCGCCACGCCCCCAGAGCTTTTCACATGGTAAAAAGGCGATCTATGCATCGCACACACGGCACGCGGCACGCCCCCCGATCAATGCCATAACAACACGAAGTAACTTTCTTCATCAGAATCACTGATAGTTCATCGCGTTTTGAGGATGGCAGCACGCTACTCCTTCAGAGGATTATGGACAGCAGGGAAAAATTCACCTTTTCCTCAGAGGAATTTGAAACTTGGACGACGAACGGCTGCATTTTAAAGAACGAATTGACCCCGCCGATGATACAAGCTCGGAGTAAGTTGTTTAGTGTTATATAATTCCTTTTCTGATCATAGAGCTCAAATGAATTTTCAGACTATATTTTGCCTAGTTTTGGCTAGCTTTTGACATAAAAAATATGACCTATACGCTCGTGTAAACTTTTTGAATAACTGCTTAGGTTATAATGATTTAGTGAAATATATCAATCCACAAGTACTTTAGTGGTCTAGTGGCAGATCTTTTGCCAAGCGTGTCAGAGGTTACGGGTTCTAATCCGCCCTCGGTATAGTTTTTTCCCCTCATCAAAACCGAATATGTTCATCAGTGGTTACAGTCTATATCAAGCAGTTGTGTGCCTTTTATTTTGTGATTTCACCGGAATGAATAGTGTCCGCCTCAACGGCGATAGATTGAAGAGCGCGTCCGAGTGAAGACTGCGCGCGCGCCGCCACAAGAGAACACTGTATCAATGACACTGATAGCAGCGGACACGAGCGCTTAGCTTGAGATCAAAAACAAAACATTTTAGCGCTAGATCTCTTATTTAAGGAGCGGACTAAATGAATGCTCTGCTAGTTAACTAGAGATGTTTTATTTGTATTAGGTACATCCGTGCCTCAATGTTTCCAAAAGTGGTGGGCACAAAATGACTCATGACGAAATCTGGTAGGGACGCGTACCCACCGCTCCCACCGAAATCGACGCCTATGCAAATATGTGATACTGTCTAAATACAATATATTTTTTATATATAAATGTTCAGTTTTGGTTAGTCTATTACCCAGGCTGCCAAGGCAACTGCAAAAGGCTGCAAATATAAATGGACAGATGTCAGCATCAGTGAGATGTACCGCTAACTTACCTAACTAACCATCAGCCTTCAGAAATCATTCTGATATGATTTAAAAAAAATCAATGTTGGAAACAGTTGTGCTGCTTTATTTTTTTTTAACCTGTAATAGTTTTTTTAGGATTCTTTGAATAATTTTTTTTTATATATAAAAAAAACAAGTTTGGTCTTTTTATGTTTGTTTTTTTGAAAGGATGTGTTAAGTGATAGGAATGACTTTAAGTCTTTACGTTCTTAGGAAAGATTTCTATTTTGAATAAATGCTGTTCTTTTTAACTTTTTATTCATCAGTGAATCATTCTTAGTTCAGGCTGCCTCACAGCACCTTGATGGGCCATTGGGGGAGTGTCTTTAGTCTTCCCACCCAGGTGTAAATCACATTAATATTCATGGCCATTCACACTCCCACGCATACAGCAGTGATGACCAAAAACTGACGTAAGAAATTTAAATCATTATATTGTTGTTTGTGAAAGAGTGGTCAGAATGATTTTCACTTCATTTCTAGCCTACAAGAATAGTAACTCAAAAGTCTTGTGGACAACTATTCAGTATGTGTTAAATGGCCTTATTTCGGTGACATTTTTTCCCTCAAAACGTACTAACCACGCATAATATTTTTTTTCTATAAAATGCAAACATGTACATCCATTTTGCTCACATATTATTGTAGCAGAGCTTGTGCTGAATACAGCAAATTTATATGTTGGCAAATGGTATGTTTTAAGTAGCTGAAATAAGCACAAATGTCAGGGCATGTCAAAACATCTCAAGGACCCCAAAAACACCTCAGACCCCAGAGGGTTAAATCACCTTTCTTTCCCATTCTGACATTCAGTTTGGAGTTCAGGAGATGTCTTGAATCAGAAGACTTGACCAGGACCACACCCCTAAATGCATTGAAGCACCTGCCATGTGATTGGTTGATTAGATAATTGCATTAATAAGAAATTGAACAGGTGTTCCTAATAATCCTTTAGGTGAGTGTATATATATATATACACACATCTCTGATTCACATCACGCAGTTCTGCTATAACTGTTATGAAACTGTATATTGTGAAAACACCTCAACAAAGTTTCAACTCATCAATACTGATCATAATTTCATACACGTGTTACACATACATAACCTGAGGTGCGGTGTAAAGTCATTATAGCAAATGTTGTAAAAGTAGATTTTTTGAAATCATATGATAATGTGTGTGAATGAATTAATGGCTTGGATTTGACTTCAATCCTTCATAGCATGCAGAAATGCTTGATTTGTCGAGGAATATCACCAGATCTCAGGGTCTACAGTTAGTGTGTGTCGCATCTGTACATGGGAAACAGAAACGCAGAGTTGGCAGATTATGAAGAGCAGGCGAAGGCTTTATTTAGGAGATGTGTTCTGTATGTTTTTGCATCGTGAGTCTGATATGAGTGAGCTTGAATTACCTGCAGCTTCTGGAGTCTGTATCTTTACCGTCTCTCTCTCTCTCTCTCTCTCTCTCTCTCTCTCTCTCTCTCTCTCTCTCTCTCTCTCCCTCTCTCTCTCTCTCTCTCTCTCTCTCTCTCTCTCTCTCTCTCTCTCTCTCTCTCTCTCTCTCTCTCTCTCTCTCTCTCTCTCTCTCTCTCTCTCTCTCTCTCTCAAATATAGTCAAGTCAGGTCATCCTCATTTATATAGCGCTTTTAACAATGTAGATTGTTTCAAAGCAGCTTTACAGAGATAAACTTAATATAATTTAAGGTATTTATCATTTATATAATATAATTTTTATTTTTCTACCTATTTACAATGCTATGACATGATCTGTACATATATGTTTTATTTGTTTGTTTTATTATTTATAAATAATATGTTGATGCTTTGGCAACATTGTGTTACACAGTCATGCTAATAAAGCTAATTTGAAATTGAATATGGAGAGAGACTGTAAGATGCTTTAATTCAGAGAAACGGTCTAGTGTTTTATATCAGTCACACTAGTGTTAATGTGGAGCGTATTCATTCCGAGACTTATTAAGACAACACTTATGAAAAAATACTTTTTATTCACTCTCTTTGCTGTTACAAAATCAAGATACACATCCAAGTTAATTTAATGAGTTTTCATAGGATAACAAAGTTTTTTTTAAAACAACAACAACACTGCAACCCCTTACATG
>NW_026606576.1:257500-332500 GCF_029890125.1 Rhinichthys klamathensis goyatoka | reverse complement strand
CATTGGAACTCAGTTGAGACAGTTGAAGCCCATTTTTGAGCACTTCCGTTCCTGACGCGCAGACTCAAACGACTCAAACTAAGCTTGATGACGTGACCAACCTGTCTGACAGACGTTACTCTTCTAGTAGCTGTGCGTGAAAATTGCCAACGTTAATCTTGCAGAGACGGGGAACTTGAGCAAAGAGGTCTTTGGCGTGAGTGAGCAGGAGTAAGTATTCCATTGCTTTTATGGACTCATTATCTATGGGCTTCTCCCTTGACGGGACGTCCCCCGATTGCCTGCGAGCTTCTCCTCCTGTCTGTACGGTAATTTCTGAAAAGCGCGACAGAGAGTCGAGTGGTTATGACGCAATCGTTAGCCTATTTTTACTAAAACTGTTTCTACAGGGCCATAATGTAACAGAAGGTAATGAAGCCCTTTATACATTGTCGTGTTTCTTTAGAAATAAATAATGGACAAATGGAGTCTTTAAACGCCTCAGATGTAAAGTTATTCGCTGTCAAAGTGACGCCAAAATGAATGGGAGTCAATGGAAATGCTGACGCAAGTGAAGTTCTGCTACAACATGGCGGCACCCGGCCGGCTTCAACTTCCGGTCGATGGATTACCCCCTTGGTTATGCCTATTACATGTTCAGTCTATAGGCTCGTAGTGTTTCTTTACAAAGTGACATCGCCACCTACTGGCCTGGCATGAACAATACAGCGTTTTTAGTCGTTTTCGCGGATCCGCGTGAACGGGATCATTTTGACAACGTTGTCGTCTGTACATGAAAAACACAAAGGAAAAACGTTTCCGTTTTTAGTTGTCCTGTAAACATACGTTAGTAAAGAGCAACCATTCTGCGGAGGATCTTCTCCAAAAATGTTTTGAAACAATGGAGTTGTGAAGTGGGATCGGATTCAAAACCAGGATCATCAAATTGCTCCGGATTCTGTTCACTAATCATGGCCAAGGTAAGATTCTTAGAGACGTTCACATTTTAACTTTTACTTGTCTAGTATACGAGTAATACTTCACTGTGTCTCAGCACAATTTGCAGATATTACGCATGTTTTCTTCGTCTCCTCCTTTTTTTAGTATCTTAATCTTTATTTTCATACTCTCTTTCCTCCCCTGTCCCGTGTTTCCTCCCCTCTGCTGGCACGGCATTTGATTCTGTGTAAATTAATTGCTCATCATATGGGATGCGACATGCGATTAGTCTCAATCCAGATAATAGTGTGTGTGTCTCCACCGAGGGAATGCGCTGCCAATTTGCTCGGCGTGCATCTGCCAAATGACTCGTGTTTACACACTGCATCCCTCGAGGGAAGTTTGTCACAATGCGACTTCTTACATTTCAATAATGCACTGGCTCCTCGGATAGACAAAGACTCACAGGCTCACTCTCCCTGCAGTAGCAGACACACAGTCTCGCTACAGACGGCTACACCACGATGCCAACAGGACAATCAGGAGACACACACACACACACACCACACTCTCTCACAGCAATCCCCAAGAGTTCACGGCTCTCTTACACTGATTTCTGTGTGAATGGTGCTGTGACACAAACACTTAGTTTGTAACATTGCATTTATATGTGTAGTACATATTGGTTGTTTTCAGTTGGTTTTGCTTCAAGATCCTATAATTTGATTCAAATTTTAATAAAATGAAATGCAATTGATCACATATACGCTTCCAAATTACACTGTCCGGCCAAAAAACAAGTCGCAGTTTGGATTTAAATAGGAAAATGCTTAAGAGTCTATTATTATGTTTCTAGCATGTTATTTGTTTGGCAAAAGTTCTTCTAACCCTAATTGATGGAGTGAGTAGCTTTTAATTTTTTAAACAACCATGTAATTTCATATTCACATGGCCATATTCCAGGATGACAATGTCAAGATTCATCAGGCTCAAATTATGAAAGAATGGTTCCCAGTAAGCAACAAAGTGACAGACCAGATCTGGTAAATGTGGATTCCACCCGTGCCAGATGTGGGCCGGATCTGGGCCGACTCTATGTTGCTGTCTGGGTTCGGAGGGAGCATGATTTTCACACATGAATTAACACATCTTGAGTCCAGATCTTAAATTCATTGAAAGTCTTTGGGTTGTGCTGGAGGAGACTTTACAAAGTGTTGGACTCTTGCATTGACAAAACAAAATCTTGAACAACAATTGATGCACCTCTTGATGGAGAGAACATCACAACATTTATCTCCAGCACTGGTATCAATCTCAGACAGGTTTGTTAAATAGTTTGTCAGGTCTTTAAACGGAAACCCTACTTAAAGAGTCATAGTTCTTATGCAATATGGGGAGGACTGAAAATCTTTCTGAAGATAAAAAGCATGAAATGGTGCAATATCTTGCTAATTAAAGGCATTAAAACAACTACTGTTTTAGTTTTAGTGGAGATTATCAAACTATCAAAAGATTTGTGAGTGATTTAGAGCACAGAAGAACTTGGAAAGATAAAGGCTTATTAAGGAAAGTTTCTGTCAAACAAATTAATTGTATTAAAGGGTTAGTTCACCCAAAAATGAAAATGATGTCATTAATGACTTTCCCTCATGTCGCTCCAAGCCCGTCAGACCTCCGTTCATCTTCGGGACACAGTTTAAGATATTTTAGATTTAGTCCGAGAGTTTTCTGTCCCTCCATTGAAAATGTATGTACGGTATACTGTCCTTGTCCAGAAAGGAAATAAAGACATCATCAAAGTAGTCCATGTGACACCAGTGGGTTAGTTAAGCCCCTTTCACACAGAGATTCCGGAAGATACACGGATAAAGCGACCCGGGATTTGACCCGGGTTCGTTTGATTTTGGTTCATTCACACTGCCAGTGATTTTCCGGAATCAGAGTTCACACACAACCCGTAAAAATCCCGTAAAGACACGTGACATCGATGTGACATGTAATGTCTCAGCAGTGTGTATAGTTTGCTTATGAGCTGAGATTTCTCTCTGGAGAAACCACGCTTGTGCATTTTTTTCTCTGATTCGATCATAAACTAGCGCATTACGTACCGTTTCACTAGCCTGCTTTCACTTCACTGTCATCATTACGACACGGCATTGGTTACGGCTTTTGTTCACACAGCACACGTTCCGGGACTAATCCCGGCAATGTTACTAGGTCCCCCAACCCGGCATCGATCCCGGCATCAGTCCCGGGTCGTGTTTGCGTTCACACAGAAGGCGTTCTGGCAATTTCCAGGCAATTTCCCGGGATCAACGCGCTGTGTGAAAGGGCTATTAGAATGTTTTGAAACATTGAAAATACATTTTGGTCCAAAAATAACAAAAACTACGACTTTATTAAACATTGTATTGTCTTCCGGTTCTGTCCGCAGTGACGCTGGTGACGTAAGACGCTGCTGACGTGTTCTCTGGTAACCAGTAACCAGCGTCTTACGTCACCAGCGTCACTGCGAACTCGTGAACGCAGAACCGGAAGACAATACAATGATGAATAAAGTCGTAGTTTTTGTTATTTTTGGACCAAAAAGTATTTTCGATGCTTCAAAACATTCTAACTAACCCACTGATGTCACATGGACTACTTTGATGATGTCTTTATTTCCTTTCTGGACAAGGACAGTATACCGTACATACATTTCCAATGGAGGGACAGAAAGCTCTCGGACTAAATCTAAAATATCTTAAACTGTGTTCCGAAGATGAACGGAGGCTTGGGACGACATGAGGATGAGTCATTAATGACATAATTTTTGGGTGAACTAACCCTTTAAAAGAGCAGCTATAAAAAAGCCACTGTTAAGCAGCAAACTGGTATTTGAAGCCGCTGGAGTCTCAATAACCTTTCCATGCAGACCTCTAACCAAAGCTCACAAGAAAAACCTTTACAGGGCTTTTTTCCCAGCTGAACCATTAAAGAACGCGGCACACACGTCTCCCGGAAGTCCTGGAGAATTCAACCAATAAGATGAAGAATACAAAACTCCGGACCATAATGTCGGCCCATCTGGGCCGTGTGGAATCCACGTCTGGGCCGACATTATGTTGCTGTCTGGGGAAGTGTTTCCCATTTTGTGTGCCACCAGACGTCCAGCCAGCGGTCTGTGGGCGTGTCGTCTGAGACGGGTGATGCTAACTTCCGATCATCCTACAAAAATGCATAATCACTGCAGCACTTATGGTAGACCAGTAAAACATTGAATAAACGTTACAAAATGATGCTTCCCAGTTGGCATTTCAATATGTATTAACTGGTGAATTAATGTCGTAAAGCAAAGTTTAATGACTGTTGAATTTTGAGTCGATTTTGCAAATTGTGAAGGGTTGTGGAGGAATGCAAATATGACGCGACGACATCATGAATATGACGAAATTTAGCAACGTTTCAATCAGACTTTCGCTACTTTTGATTTAAAGTATGTTGACTGCAACTGGGGCTGCGCTGATTGTGGACTCTTAATGGTATTTGATTCGATGGAAAAAAATTCCTTATCACCCCTTTTCACGCTGTTAACATGCATTTAGCATTTTAACACTGTCAGAACAGAACTGCAATAAAAATCTTCTGGTTAATACTCTCCAGTTGAGAACCACTAGTAAATAGCATTTGCATTCTGTATCCATCAATATGCTTTCTTGACAGCCCTTTTTCACTCATAAGAGTAATAAGATCAAATGTAAGACAGTGATTATCAAAGGAAACAACCTCTGTGAGATTGATGATCCACCCTTTCAGTTCCACGATACCCACCCGGCTCGGGCTGCCACATCCGTCCGTCTCACAATCTCTCAAACTCTCACACTCAGGCCTGAGGGGGAGATGGAGACGCTGGCGCGTTTGGTTCGACCACCAACTCAACCGTTCCCCCTCCCCCTGTACCTATTCCAAACCCAGCGCTTCCTCAACCTTTCCTCCATTAATCACACCATCCTAATTAACAGCGCGGGCATCCCTGGTCATCGCAGCCCTCTGAGAGCGCAGCTGGTCCTGCTCGAGGGACCATCTGATGTGGAAGCGTCGCCAGAGGCGCGATCCTCCAATAGCATTACAACAGAGCGTGGAAACAGGAGCCGAGTTAGCTTTTAAGATGCCACGTGTGATTCTCAGACCTGCATAGAGAGAGGAGGTGTGCCAGATGCATGCCGTCATTGTGAAAAAACATAATGATGCATTCTGATGCAAAACCAGATGAAAATCGCTGCGCTAAAACAAATCTTCATTCACTAATAATTTCATTTTGCACATTTATGTGTGCAGTTCTGCCCCATTCACAGCAGGTCCGAAATTGCCAGGGCTATTTGAGGGCACAGTCATTTGTAGTTGTGTCTGAAACCATTGTGAACGTTATCAAGTGCTCTCATTTAATCCCATAAAACACCACAATAATGACTGTACAACTGTACGCTATACAGTTAGAGAACACCTGTAGCAAGGTTAAAGGCTCAGGGAAGGAGGCAGTAACCAGCAAACGGTCAATGTAACTTTAATTATAAAATAAACAAACAACAAAAGGAAAGTAAAGCGGCAGCCCCTCATGGACGACTGCCGCATAGAAATAAAATTAAACAACAAAAATAAAATAAAAATCCAGGCCTGGTCCTCTCTCGTCTTTCACTGTCATCACTCCTCCTTTTACCCTTCCGGAGCTCCTCTGTGAGACTGGAGAACGGTGTTGCGTGCAGGTTTTGGGGGCCTGAAAATGCAAACTTTTGAAAACTGGTTTCAAAGTGTACGTTTTTTAAAACAACACCGTTATCGTCTCCATGTAAAATTTGTGAAAACGGTGACGATGCGTATTACGTGTTCATATGTTCTATATTCGAGTAGTGTTTCGTTACAAAGTGACATCGCCACCTACTGGCCTGGCATGAACAATACAGCGTTTTTAGTCGTTTTCGCGGATCCGTGTGAACAGGGATCATTTTGACAACGTTGTCGTCTGTGCGCGAAAAACGCAAAACTTTTCTGTTTTTAGTACATCGTTATCATGTAAATGCACCCTTGATGTCCTTAGTGACATTTACTCTGATCTCTAATCACCTGGAACCACACCGGTATGCTTCAAACCATCATATTTATCCTCGCTGAAGCCCAACTCATGTATTTACCGAATGATGTCACTCCACAAGCAACTTGCAGTTTTATGTTAATGGCCAAAATCTTCTGTACTATTTTTTTACAAATTACTTGAAAACCCCTGTGCTATAGTACAGGATCCAGAGCATAATGAACAGGACACCTGGGTGAATATTTCAGCAGTGTAGCTCAAGTACTGATGTGTATGTGTGGGTGTGTCGGGCAGTAGGGGGCGCTACTGAGCTAAGCGCCATAGCAGCTGCTGTGCCCCTCAACCTGCCCGTTTGAATCCCACCTTCGGTACCATCTGTTGCACAGTATGGTCACCAGCCTGGCAAGAATCACACACACAAACGAGCCGGCTTCCGCCTCAGCCACCGGACCACCATCACAGCAACATCACGCGCTTCATTCATCTCCCTACAGGGGGAGCCGACTCACACACCTGTCAGGAGAAGCACACACAGAGAGAGAGAGAGAGACAGACACGACTGCGAACACTCTTCTGTTCATGAATCTACAATATATTAACTTATCTTAAGTAGTTTACACAGAAGCCTTGAAGTCAACATGCAATCAAACTTGACTCTATTTTTTTTTTAATACACATTCCTGGTCTCATAATAAATGAATCATTGATGCATGTTTTTGCAAAAACAAATCATTTCAGTCGTAACTCAAAATGCATCATATTACAGAAGTAAAATAGGTTGCCAATACCATTTTATGTTGACTTTAAGAAAAGGTATGGATGGGATTTGGGAAGAGAGGGTCTAACAGGTCAGTCTCAAACTTGCGCTACTTCTTGAGTGTCTCATGTCCAACAGAAAAATAGTCTAAATCAGCAGAGATGACCTTTCAAACAGCAGGCTGTGACTCTTCCCACTTGAGCCCATGAGTTTTCCTGAGGTTAAGCGCATTATTTACCCTGGCCATGTCCAGTCCTGGTCCTTGACGGCCACTATCCTGCAGAGTTTAGCTCCAGGCAAGTTTGTTTTGGGCAGGCTAGAGCTTGGAAATTCCCAGAATTAGACATCCCTGTTTTACTTGTATTTTGTTTTGTTTTTCTCTTTTTTTTTTAAGGTTGTTGGGTGCGGATAGGAGGTCAGTGATGTTGCTGACCCAGCTGAATGGAGACGTCTTCATAGACCACCACTTCGGGTGCCTCTACATCCACCAGCTCTGCGGCCCTGGCCTCATTGAGGAACACTTAACCTTGACAGAGGGGTCAAGGGACCTGCTGGGCAGTGCAGATGGCCCCTACTGATCTGTGGACACATTTAACCTTACACCGGCTCTCCTCCATATCTTGAAGTGGGATCTGGTTGCTGATGGATGTTCAATATACATTCACTACATTCCCTGCTTGGGTGGCAGGGTCCATAGAGCTGGGGTGTTCAATCCTCCAGGTCCCAATCCTGCTCCTGGAGGGCCACTGTCCGGCAGAGTCGAGCTCCAGGGCTAATGAAACACAAGTGACACAGGCAGAAAGTGAAAGCAGGTATGTTGGAGCCGGGTCACATCTAAACTCTGCAGGACTGTGACTGTTTAAGACTTCTGCCATAGAGGGTGAACCATAGACTGTAAAAAAAATGGACGACGCACCTTCACTCTCTTACGTTGGTGAAAAGTGAAGCCGGCAATGTCCCAATATGGCGGTCACATCTTACGCTGATTTGGGACCTGATTCTGCGCAGTAGTGAACGCGGGACCCGAGTCTGCGCAGTAGTGAGCGTGAAGTGGAGCCGCAATATCAGGGTCCCGCCCACACTCCCGCAGAAACGATTTACTGCAGAACAACTCATTATGCCGATGTGAAATAAACAGTTACGGACATGTAGAAATTAAAGTTGAAGCTCCAATCTCCTCCCGAAAATCCCCCCAAAAGTCTGTTGGTGCCTCAGTGACTACTTTGTTTAGAGAAGCTGTCAATCATGACGTCACACAAAATCGCTCCTCTACCCTTATAAAGGACAAGTATTTGTAGTGGTGTCCGAAACCATCCTGGACATTATTAATCACACAATGCACCAAAATAACTGGTGCACAACCTTTGGAGATTCAAAGGCTAGCCGCTAGAGATTACCCATACACTGTGAGAGTAACACTGAATGAGTTCCCGTGTCTCGCCAGAAAATCACATCTGCAGTAATTGTGGTATTGGTGTCTGAAATCCGTCCACTTACTTTCATTCACTCCTTCGAGTGGACAATATTAGTAAAACAATGTAGGGAATGGTGAGTGAGAGAGGGAGCATTTCAGATACAGCCAAGAAACTTCCTGGAGCTGAACTCTGCAGGACACTGGCACTTAAGGAGCAGGATTGGACACCCCTGGCCCAAGCCACAATGCACTGTGGGTCATTGGATGTGGAAAATTCTCGGAAAAACCTACATGAAATCAGAACGGCCCCTATTTACTTTCTTAATACCCGTTCCTAATCAGTGCACAATCCATATCCTGATTCACTTGGAAATACCTCGTATGATTGAAGTAAATTGGGTTGTGAATGCCATTTCTTGTTAGAAATCTTTTTAATAGAAAGGACTGTGTTGAAACTGTAACCTAGCAGTTAGCCCATGCTTTGAGCTGTGGTGCTCATGTAGACGATACAAGTTTGAGGTCAGCTCGTATGATTTCAAATCCTCCCTTTATTTTCTATTTTGTCCTTTCTCTAATATTCCTATTAAAGGTATATGAAGAATGAAGATGTTTTGAAAAATGTTTCTGTTGCTTTTTTCAAGACCTCAAATATAAGAGCTCACGTCAATAACATCAAACCTCATTGGTGCACGTGACTTGATGTAATGTCATGTGACACGCAAGAACCAATGAGGTTTGATGTTACTGTTGTGTTTCCATATCCCATTTGGGCTAACATTTTATATTTTGCTCTGTTTATTATACAAAGTGATGTTATTGCTTCAGAAGACTTGGATTACATCACTGGAGTTGTATGTATTAAGTTTGCGCTACTTTTATGTCCTTTTTGGAGCTCGAAACTTGAGACTCCATTGATTTTCATTATATAAACAAACACAGCTGAAAGATTCTTCAAAAATCTTTTGTTTTCCGCAGAAGAAAGAAAGTCTAAAAGTGGCAAAAATAAATGAAATGAAGGTATGTAGCATGCTGTTAGCTATTGAAAAGACAAAAATAAACGCAGATTTGTATTTGACAGGATATTTCCAATACACGCTAAACATGTTTTCCTGCCATCACGGGACGTGCACATATTTATTTCATTTTTCCTATTGACAAGCCATGTGACAGGAGCCAGATTGATGGCGAAAGCAGCAATTAGCAAATGAGGTTTGCAGTTTTGCGCGGGTGATGTCGACCTCAGCAGCGGTGTCAGAGGCGGGGTGATGCGGAGAGGGTTGCTGGAGCTCGGTGGAGGGGAGGGTGGGGGGGGTCCTGTGGTAGTATATTTATTAGCAGCTGTCAGCGGCATGACACTTTGATGAATGGCAGTGTGTAATCAGGAGTGCTCTCCGACAGCCTGCGCTCACAGCCTTCTACCTGCCAAACATGCACATACATGATCACACACACACACGCACACACACACACTAAGATTTTTAAGCTTCGCAAAAACAAGACCTCTTGAAAAACATGTTTTTCTCATGGAAAAGAAGGGAGGAGTTTGGGTGAAAGAAAGCGGATAAAAAATGCCCTGTAAATTGATAGAATGATAATTTATTTATATGGCACAAACTGGGTGACCCCAAATGATTTGTATACCATTATTTTAATCAAGTTAACATGAATGAACTTCTTGAATTGACTTTTTGTTATTCATATAAATAATTCTTCTCAGTACAAACTTTAGATCTTACATTGTCAGAAGTCATGTGTGTCACTTTTATTGTTACTATAAAATCATAACAAATTAAGACAGACTGTCCATCAAAAAGTATAAGAATATTTGTTGTTTTTGGTAACTATTTACGGATGTATTTTTATGTATTTATTTATTGATGACAGTGATACATAATATACAATGTCCCGTCAGGTTTTACCGGTTTTTATGTTCATGTTTTTTTTATGGAAGTCTTAGTATCTTGAGTGTTTTGTTTTTTGAGTTTGTGTTTAATGAATCTACTATTTGATAAAAAATACAATATTCAGTAATATTCTGATATATATATTCATACAAGTAAAAATGCGTAAGTGGTGCCATTTTGTAATAATTATGCTATTTCTAATGCTCTTTCTTTAACATGAAAAGTCTTTTCACTAAAGTGAAAGACAGAATTTAGCCAGTCTTGCGTAGTCTCACCTTCCCTCTAATAGTGTCATCAGATTCCTCTCACAGGCCTCCAATGTGTTTCCAAACTGCCTTCATCAGCTTCACAGTGTGTGTGTGTGTGTGTGTGTGTGTTTGTGTGTGTGTGTGTTTGTGTGTGTTTGTGCGTGTGTGTGTGTGCACGGGCACGCGGGTCGAACCGCAGCAGACGGCGAGATGCCCACAGAGACTGAGGGAAAAGAAAGATGACAGGAATAAAGGAAGAGCGGGTGAGTGTCATGTCAGAACACTGTCGCCATGAAGTGTTTTTATCTCCCGCTAAAGTGGCTGTGTGTCGCTGAAGTGCGTGTCTTTTTTCACAAGTGTCTCAGCAGGTTGTCAGAGAAGCCACGGCTGTCAAACAAGCCCCTCTGCGAGTGCTCATGGGTAATTATGACACTCTGACAGGTTGCCTCTCACCCTGAGCGAGTGCATGTGAGAAGAGCAGTCAAACGCATGTTAAACCCTTTTACACCAAACCGTAAGTTTGTTTGTGGAATTACTGGGAGGTCAACCTTTAAGGTTGCTTCACCATATTATAGGCAATAATTATACATAATAATTATACATGAAATATTGGAGGTGTGGTGTATAATAAACCTTGTGAAAAAGAAAAGCTCTTAATTTGGTAACACATGATTTTGATGCTCCCCAAAAGACATTCTACTGAATATAAGTAATTTTGCAACTACATGTCAACTTATTCTAACCCTAACCCTTCCAGTCTACTAATACTATACTAACACTCAAATGAAAGTTAGTTGACATGTAGTTGCAACGTTACTTATAGTCAACAGATTGTGTTAAAGGACCATCAAAATAAAGTGACACCCTTAACTGTATTGAATGTCTACTTGTAGTGCATAAAAAACTATACATAAAGATAATGTGATATTAAAGAATTAAAGAGCGCACTTTTTTTTACTGTTTCTTTACACACTGTACGTTTTATTAAAAAAATTGTAATAATGTAAAATTCTAAGTTTTACTTTAAATTACATTCTAAATCATTGTCTTAATAATATTTTGTTGTGTTTTAAAGAAGTTGTTTTAATGGGTTTTTAGCTGTAGTGTGTTATTCAATCTTACATTTAAAGCTAACACATAGTAGTCAACATTTGAAGTGGATCCAAAAAGTTAATCAAAGTTGTCCTAAGACAAGAACGGGTATATTCATGTATAACTTTGATGGAAGGTTTTGATCCACTTCAAATGTTGACTACTATAGTTTAAATGTACTAAATTGCATTTCATTAGTACAAATTGGAAATATATATTAAAGTATTAAAACATATTTGAATACATGACATACAAATACCTCTCACCTCATTGCCCAAGGTGTGAGGCGTCGGCGGGTGTGGGTATACTCTCAAGCCCCCGGCTGAGTGCCGCTACGTTGGAGTTTACCCTGGTGGACGAGAGGGTTGCCTCCCGAAGCCTGTGGGTTGCGGGGGGAAAACTCTGACTGTTATCTGTGCATATCCACTGAACAGCAGTTTGAAGTATTCGGCATTCTTAGAGACCCTGAATAAAGTCTAGTATGGGGCTCCAGTAGGGGACTCCGTAGTTCTGCTGGTTTCAACGAAGATATCAACGCACATGTGGGCAATGATGGAGACACTTGAAGAGGTGTGATTGGGAGGAACGTCCTCCCTGATCTAAACCCAAGCGGGGGTTTCTTGTTAGACTTATGTGCTAGTCATGGATTGTCTATAATGAACACCATGTTCGAACATAAGGATGCTCATAAGTGTACGTGGTACCAGAGCAACCTAGGCTGAAGGTCGATGATCGATTTTGTGATCGTATCGTCTGATCTGAGGCCGCATATTTTGGACACTCGGGTGAAGAGAGGGGCGGAGCTGTCAATCGATCACCATCTGGTGGTGAGTTTGATCAGGGGGTGAGGGAAGACTCATGGTAAGCCCAAATGGGTAGTGCTAGTGAACTGGGAACGTCTTGAGGAGGCCCCTGTCCATTAGATCTTCAACTCCCATCTCAGGCGGAGCTTTTCTGACATCCCTGTGGAGGTTGGGGGCATTTAACCTGAGTGGGCAATGTTCAAAGCTTCCATTGCTGAAGCTGCGGTGGGGAGCTGTGGTCTCAAGGTATTAGGTGCCTCAAGGGGCGCTAACCCTCGAACACTGTGGTGGACACTGGTGGTCAGGGAAGCCGTTCAACTGAAGAAGGAGTCCTTCCGGGATATGACCTCAACTGAGTAGGTAATTGGGCGGTGGAAGGAACACTTCGAACACTTTTGCCCTCTATGGTAGAGGCAGAGCTGGAGGCTGATGGAGGATTGCCGTCAATGTCCCTGGGGAATGTCTCTGAGGTAGTTAAACAACTCCACATTGAAAAAGCCCCGGGGATTGATGAGATCCGTCCAGCAGTGCTGTAAGCAATGGGTGTGGAGGGGATGTCTCGGATGACACGCCTCTTCAACATTGCATGGGAGTCGGGGACAGTTCCCAAGAAGTGGCAGTGGTGGTGGTTTCCCTGTTTAAAGAGGGGGGCCTGAGAGTATGTGCCAATAACCGGGGTATCACACTTCCAAGGTGCTGGAAAGGAGAGTGCCGCCGATAGCCGAACCTCAGAGTGAAGAGGAACAATGTGGATTCTGCCCTGGTCATGGAACAACGGACCAGCTCTTTACTCTCGCAAGGATCCTGGAGGGGGCCTGGGAGAATGCCCATCCGGTCTACATGTGCTTTGTGGATCTGGAGAAGCCGTATGTCCAGGTCCCCCAGGAGATACTGTGGGAGGTGCTGCGGGAGTATGGGGTGAGGGAGTCCTTTCTCAGGGCTATCCAATCCATGTACGTCCAAAGTGAGAGCTGTGTCAGACTCGTTCCAGGTGGGGGTTGGCCTCCGCTAGTGCTGCGCTTTGTCAACAATCCTGTTTGTGATATTCATGAACAGAATATTGAGGCGTAGTCGTGGTTGGGAGGGGTTGCGGTTCGGTGGGCTGGGGATCTCATTGCTGCTTTTTGCAGATGATGTGGTCCTGATGGCATCATCGCTCCGTAACTGGGATGAGGATTAGCACCTCTAAATCTGAGGCCATGGTTCTCAGCAGGAAACCGATGGAGTGCCTGCTCAGGGTAGGGAAGGAGTCCTTGCCCCAAGTGAAGGAGTTCAAGTACCTCAGGGTCTTGTTCGTGAGTGAGGGGACAATGGAGAGGGAAATTGGCCGGAGAATCTGAGAAGCGGGGGCGCTACTGCAGTCGCTTTGCCTCACCGTTGTGACGAAAAGATAGCTGAGCTGGAAGGCAAAACTCTCGATCTACTGGTCAATTTTCGTTCCTAAACTCACCTATGGTCATGAATGCTGGGTCATGACCAAAATAACCAGATCGCGGGTACAAGCGGCCGAAATGGGTTACCTCAGGAGGGCTTCTCCCTTAGAGATAGGGTGAGAATTTCGGCCATTCGTGAGGAACTTGGAGTAGGGCCGCTGCTTCTTTGCGTTGATAGGAGCCAGTTGAGGTGGTTCGTGGGCGCCTACCTAGGGAGGTGTTCCAGGCACGTCCAGCTGGGAGGAGGCCTCTGGGAAAACCGAGGACTAGGTGGAGAGATTATATCTCAACATTTGCCTGGGAACACCTTGGGATGACCCAGTCAGAGCCAGTTAATGTGGCTCGGGAAAGGGAAGTTTGGGGTCCTCTGCTAGAGATGCTGCCCCCGCGACCCAACCCTGGATAAGCGGTTGAAGATAGGATGGATGGATGGACATACAAGTTTCAATAGAAATGACATTTAAGTTTATTTTAGCTAGCCATAAATGTTTGTCAGTACAATCAGCAGTACACTTGAACCATATTTCAAACACAATAGAAGTAATTATGAAATTACATATAAAGTGGGTCTTCAGCTGATTGCATTTAAAACTAATTTAAATACATTTTCATTTAATTGCAAGTGCAAATGTCACCATTTCCTTTAGATTTTTAATCTCTCTTTTTTAATCACTTAAATAGGTATGTTGTGCGAACAATATTTAAATATTACATATATACCTGTCCACTGGCCCTACAAAAACATTTTGACACTGAAGTCACACTTTAAGTCATTAGATATTACAGACCTTTGTTAGCTTTCACATTATAAAATCAACATATTACATCAAAATAAAGACGAAAAGGTAGTGAAATATGTTCATAGTTAATGTGATGAACTACACTTGTGTTTACTCAGTTAGGACACCTGATGCATAAAATATGGACATTCCATACATGTTGTTGCTTAATAGTTTTACATGGAGTAAAGCATGTCACATTGCAGTACAAACACGTCTCAGTGGATCATGTCATCATGTGCAATAAAACACTGTGAACAGAAGCCAGAATCAAGACTGTTTGTAGACTTTGGAAATGACTAGTTATCGACCAGCTCTGAACATTTCTGAATTGCCAAATTGATACATCCAACACCATCACTAAAAAAGTAAAATGTATGCAAACTAAATGTATGCAAACTTAAGCTAAATAAATAATTAAAATAATCATCATTTTCAAAATACATTTTTATTTTTTAAATATTTTTTCACCCAGATACCTTTCAACGTGAATATCTGACTTCACACTCCCATCAAGAGCTGTCGTTTTGTGCTTGTTTTGAACCAGATTTACCTGTTGAATTTAAATCGTTGCACCTCTCTCTCTCTCTCTCTCTCTCTCTCTCTCTCTCTCTCTCTCTCTCTCTCTCTCTCTCTCTCTCTCTCTCTCTCTCTCTCTCTCTCTCTCTCTCTCTCTCTCTCTCTCTCTCTCTCTCTCTCTCTCTAATAATTCCTCCCACTCTTTTGGCTCTGAAAATGCAGTCAAGCGGACTGTAATACACTCTCCTCCATTTGCAGGTATGTATATGTGCTCTCTGGACTCTTTTCTCATAGGTTATTAAAAAGATTTCCTGCACCTCTCCATTCATCACTGACAGCCTGCAGACGCATCACTCGGCCCGGGCCCCCAGGGGCCCCGCATCGGACCAACAACGGCCCCGCCTGGGAGAGACGGTGGGAAGATTAATACAGCAGCTCTCATCGGCAGCCATGCAGGTACCGGGGCCGTGATACTTACATCTGTGATCAGCTCGACTTTACACGCGCTCACTGACGCATTACATGCAGGACAACCTGCTGTACAGAAACACTCCGAGACGCTCTCATGTGTGCACCTGCTCTCAGTCACTATAGAGGAGGAATCACAGTGTGTGTGTGTGTGTGTGTGTGTGTGTGTGAGAGTGAGTGTGTGTGTGATGCTGTACAGAAACACTCCGAGACGCTCTCATGTGTGCAGTACCTGCTCTCAGTCACTATAGAGGAGGAATCACAGTGTGTGTGTGTGTGTGTGTGTGTGTGTGAGAGTGAGTGTGTGTGTGATGCTGTACAGAAACACTCCGAGACGCTCTCATGTGTGCAGTACCTGCTCTCAGTCACTATAGAGGAGGAATCACAGTGTGTGTGTGTGTGTGTGTGTGTGTGTGTGAGAGTGAGTGTGTGTGTGATGCTGTACAGAAACACTCCGAGACGCTCTCATGTGTGCAGTACCTGCTCTCAGTCACTATAGAGGAGGAATCACAGTGTGTGTGTGTGAGAGAGAGTGTGTGTGTGTGTGTGTGTGTGTGTGAGTGTGTGTGTGTGTGTGTGTGTGTGTGAGTGTGTGCGTGAGTGAGTGTGTGTGTGAGTGTGTGTGTGTGTGTGTGTGTGTGAGAGTGTGTGAGTGAGTGCTTGTGTGCGTGAGTGTGTGCGTGAGTGAGTGAGTCTGTGAGTGTGTGTGTGTGTGTGTGAGAGTGTGTGAGTGTGTGTGTGCGTGAGTGTGTGTGTGTGTGTGTGTGAGAGTGTGTGAGTGAGTGTGCGTGTGTGCGTGAGTGTGTGCGTGAGTGAGTGAGTCTGTGAGTGTGTGTGTGTGTGTGTGTGTGTGTATGTGTGTGTGTGTGTGTGTGTGTGTGTGAGTGTGTGTGTGTGTGTGTAGCTGCAGGAGGGTGTATTCCAGATTTGTGTCTTCCACAGCACTACAGTGTTTTCCAGCTCAGCAGCCGAGAAAGTGCCAATTGCACAGTTTAAAAGCCCCCACTGGTGCGGACATGATAGATAGTTTAAAAATGAGGACATGTGTTTAAAAAAAGGAGAGACGAAAGAAAGGAAGCAAAGAAAAAATTACACAGCACAGCAGAGATGCCAAGAGAGTGTGATGAAATGTGTGTGTGTGTATGTGTGTGTGAAGCGGAACAAAAACACATGCTAAATTAATTAATTAATTAATAATGTTAACTGGATTTTTACACGTTGTATAGAAAATGTGTGTGTGCTTGAGCGTGAAGAAACGCTGCCTTTAGGCTCAATCGTCCTGGCTCGCCGCAAAAGTGTTTCCTAACACACTGCTAACGGTTGCCGGGATGTCTCTTGGTGGTTGCTAGGTGGATCCCTCAAATCTGAGGAACATCCGGATCTCCAGATGTGCCCCTGTCAGTCTGTGGGATTTCCTTCGCATGTTTTATTGTTCTCCAGGTGGAAATCATGCGTCTGATCGCACGAGAATTCATACCAGTCATTTCAACAAGCCATTTCATTATTTGATCAACAGGAAAGAGGACATGGTTGAATTGCAGATAATGTATATATTATTAAAAGTGGCAAATTATTTAAACACCACATTTGACCACCATAACACAAGGGTAAAATAGATTTAATATGAGGGCCAAAATTAATTTAGTTTTTTTGTTTGGATCAGGAATATTGGGATTCTATATTATTGGTTACTTTTATTTTTCTCCACTGTCATGGCATTGCTTATGTCAACAAATAAGTTGTTTCAAAGGGTGGAGAAAATCATTACAATCTTATGAAAAAATTATGATTTTTTGTTTTTCTGGTAATACTTTACAATAAGGTTCATTAGTTAAAATTAGCTAATGTATTAACTAACATGAACTAACAAAGAGCATTACATTTGTTACAGTATTCGTTCATCTGTGTTAATGTTAGTTAATAAAAAGACAGCTGATCATTGTTTGTTCATGTTAGTTCACAAACACAACCTTTGATTTAAATAATGTGTTACTAAATGTTGAAATTAACATCAACAAAGATTAATAAATTCTGTAGAAGTGCATTCATTATTAGTTCATGTTAACTAATGTAGTTAACTAATGTTAACTAATGAACCTCATTGTAAAGTGTTGCAGTTGTTCTTGAATCAAGCAATAAGAGACATTTATTAGGAAAAGGGATTCTGTAGTGGAACTAAATCTACACACACACACACACACACACACACACACACACACACACACACACACACACACACACACACACACACACACACACACACACACACACACACACACACACACACACACATACATATCATAACTTTACTGTAACTCCGCCTGATTCTGCGATGTGTGTTCTGTCAACTATATTAGTTGCACAACGAATTGATTATTTTGGGTGATTTTAATAGTAATTGTTTGGATCGTTCCCCCGTCAATGATTTATCCGGTAGTGTAAATCTTATTCAGTTAATCAATGACCCTACCAGAGTTGATTATCATTCCTCATCTTTGTTGATTGGATACTTGTTACTGATCCTGGAAGGATAATTAAATCTGGTGTAATGTCAGATTGTTTAAGTGATCACTTGGTTATATATTGAGTCTGGAGAATTGAAGCTCCAAATTCTCCTCCTAAATATATAAGACGGAGCCGATGGTTTTATTCAAGACCTAATGATATAAAGTGGGATGGATAGGTTTCAGTTCATTCCTTTTGTTGAGTTTTTTTTTTAATTTTTTATTCTGAGGGTTAAATGTAATTAATAAACACGCTCATATGAAAAGGTAGTCGTTTACCTTGGATTATAGTTCTAATCTTATTAAACTTTTCAAGCAAAGGGATAAAGCTTGGGCCAAACGCAGGAATCCCATTGATTGGGAAAACTACAGATATTTGAGGAATTTAAAACAAGGAACGCAAAAGCCAATTATTATAAAGATTGATACTCTCATTCATTGTTTCACTAAACAGTTTTGGAAGCAGTTCAACTATTTTTTTTAATAAACCTAATACAAGCTTAATACAAAATATAAAATTTAATAATGAAAGTATTTCTGACCCTCAGCGTGCGTCCTCCCTCTGTAGTTCTCAGTGCTCGGGCTCACTGGTTCTTTAAATCCCACTGCTTCAAATGGTTGATTTCCCTGTAAGCGAATGATGCCCGTGGATGTCGAAATGCTGTGATCTGAAAGCAGAGACACTCTAGACTGGTCCTGATGGTTTGGATCTACATTTGTTAAATCGGCTGCTCATGTATTGATGTCCCCTCTTGCAGATTTAGTCATTGTCTACTTGTTCTGTTCCCTTTATGTGGAAATGTGCAAGAGTTACTCCTTTGTTCAAAGGCGGAGGCTCGTCTGATGGGAATAATTATCATCCAATTTCTGTTATTTGTTCGAATGCAAACATTTTTTGAGAAACTTATTTTGAATCAATTATCACTGTATTCATTAATTATTCTATCTCCATTTCAGTCTGGTTTCTGGGCTTCTTTGGTTTAATGCTTATCTTCGTTGTTGTTTTCCAGTGTTTTCAGTCTGATTGAAAAGGTGTTCCTCAAGGTTCGACTCTGGGACCTTTACATCTTTCTATCTTCACTAATGATTTTCCTCCAATATGCTCAAATTGTTCTGTGCATCTTTATACCAATAGCACTGTTATTTACAACACTAAATCTGATTTGTAACAAATTAAGATTTTTTTTTTTTTTTTACAATCTGATTTTAACTTGGTTCAAAAATGGTTTCATAACCATATGCTTATAATTGAATAAGAAATGTTGTTGTATGATGTTTGGTACGTGTCGTTGTCGTTCCTATCCTTTAATTTGCATATTATTTTATAAATGTTGATGATGGTTTATCTCTTGATAATATTGATTTATTTAAATATCTCTGCCTTTAGGGGCTATCCTTTCAATAAAGTCAAATATTGTAAATATGTAAGTCAAGTTAAATATAAGTTAATTACAACAGAAAGCAACAACAAAGTACAATCAAATAAATACATATTTTATAAATAATGTTTTAAATTGAAGACATGTCTGGCTCTGATTTAATTACATTTTTGACCTTTTAACACACACACACACACACACACACACACACACACACACACACACACACACACACACACACACTGAAACTTACACAAAAAAGTGCAGGAAACACAAATGAAGTCATTGCTAAATTTCCTCTAAATATTATCTCACAGAACACTAAAAATTGTTGAATATTTTTTTTTCTGACCACACAGATGTCTGTGTATGAGTTCCAGTTATCAGGGGTTCAGTTTTCTAAAGGAAGTTATATATGTAATTCGCAGTTTGTTGAGGTCCATCCCACACTGCCTTTTGGCAACACTGCACAACTTTCTTAAATCTTTACGACTATTTAAAAGAAAATAGTTGTGCGTGATGTACTTGTATAACAATCATTGAAATGATTTATATTTGATTGATGTTTTGTGTAATGTAAAGCAGGTCTTGATAACATTTATAACATTTTAAAATGATGTACCATTTTTTTCTTTTACTTTGTTTTGTTTTAGTGAGAATTGAACATGTTGTGACATTTCTGTTGCTTCAACGTTTCTTAATTAAAAAAGTAAATAAAATGCACATGATGATATCTAAGGATTCTGACCCCTGATCCATAATAAATTATTAAGCGATGACTTACATGATGTTTTATTCATGTAAGCATTTATTTGCTACCGGTAATCAAACTTTTTGTTGTTATATATAAATATATGATCTTTCCTTACAAAATATGAAGTCTAGAATATTTACTTTGAACTGAAAATGCCCAAACTTTAGTTTTGACTTGTGAGGAGGGAAGCTCTCAGTAATTTGCACCCTGAATGTTGTGTACGGTGAAAATCAGCGTTTGAGTGTGTAATGCACGACAACATCATCATTCTCACATGGTGTCCTCAACCCTCTCCCTATTTCCGCTCGCTTTCTGACATATGTTGACCAACTCGGAGGTGTTAAGGGTGTGTGTATAAGACGGAGCCGGGGGTGAGCTCGAGACGAGGGCTTGTGACAAACACTCGCGTATACACACAAATCAAAGTTGCACTGTCAACGGGTCTGGTCCGTGGCTCTCAGGGGTGTGATTTTCTCAAAACGAACGTCAAACGTGAGACGACGCCTCGATGCTCAATCTGTTCCACTGATAAGTAGAAACAAACAAAACAGTACGGCTTCTCGGGGAGAGTGCATGTGCGAGTGTGTGTGTGTGTGTGACTTTCACACCCGTCGGCCTCAGTCCTCCCATCAGCACAAACAAAGGTGTGAGGGGAGCAAGCAATCTGGCCAGGAAGTGTGGCAGCACTTGTTCTCTCTCTCTCTCTCTCTCTCTCTCTCTCTCTCTCTCTCTCTCTCTCTCTCTCTCTCTCTCTCTCTCTCTCTCTCTCTCTCTCTCTCTCTCTCTCTCTCTCTCTCTCTCTCTCTCTCTCTCTCTCTCTCTCTCTCATGTATTCCTGACATCCCATCATACATCATTCGGCGCAGATCTACAGCTATTGGGTTCAGGACCCCCACTTTTTTTTTTACATTGGACATCAAGTGGCAAATCAATAAAGCAAATAAGTTTTTATTAATTGTACAAAAGTGAAGTCTTAAAATCAAGCAATTTTTTAACAGCGATACTACCGTAAACTGTGCATAGGCCCAATAAATTATGAACGTGACACTGACTAAAACAGAAAAACTCTTGTTTTAAAAATAAAATAAAATTGTTTTGTTGTAAATGCCAAAGCATTTAATCCTTTTCAGAAACTGGCTTATTTATTTTGCATTTCTAATTATTGCAAAATTACATGATTAGCTTTCTGTTATTATTTGCATTTAGCACAAATTTGTATCTCAGAAAATAAAATAAAAATACATATCATCTTCTGAATTAATCACATTCTGATAGTTTACACTTTTCTACTACATTTGCTTATGCCACACTCAGGCCTTTAGGTCAGTATTTATGCCGGGTGATCTTTTCTTTAATGCAATTACAGGCAGACCAAAATAAGGTTGGAATAATGATGACCTGCTCCTGGTGGTCAATAGAGGGCGCTGTATACTCAGCTGTTTGTGTGTCCTGACTTTTTTTAACCTGTCATATGTTTAGTTGTGTGTTAGTAATCCTGTGAGCATACTCTCGCTTGCCTTGTGTCCTAATTAATGCCCCCCCCCCCCCCCCCCTCTCTCCCTCTCTCTCTCTCTCTCTCTCTCTCTCTCTCTCTCTCTCTCTCAGAAGAATCAATCCATGCTAACTGTATGTAAACTGTTTCTCATCTCCAGTGTAAGTGTTTACTTGTACAATCAGGCACACATTATTCTTTACTCTGAATGAGAAGAAGAGACTGAAAAGTACTGTAGTTTCACAAAAGTGGAGATGATTTAAAGGGAACCTATTATGCAAAATTGACTTTTATATTGTTTTTGAACATATTTGTGTGTCTGCAGTCTGTGTATACAACCATCCGATTGTGGTAAAAATCCACCCACTCTGTTATTGTCCCCATGAATCTGAAACGGCGACGTCACATTGCACAGACCCCGCCCACGACTGACACGTAATCTGCCCTATTAGCTTAACTCCTCCCCTGAGTGAGCGGCACACAGTCCGAGTCCGCCATGTTTATCTCCTGAAGAAATGTATTCTTATTAAAGCTACAAAAGTTCTTCAATCAAGAGCAGTGAGTGATTTTCTGTTTTTCTTTTGCTGTTTCATTCACATTAACAGAATATATACAGTAGGTACTGTATATTACGCTGCTTTCTCTTTAATACACGGATCTAATATACACATGCGATTTCTTTCCCTGCTGTTTACATTCACAGACATAACTGTGTGAACTTTAATGTTTTTGACATAACCTTGTGTGTATTTGACAGTTTAAATGCAATAAGACATGAAAGAGAAATTAGCGTAATTCTCACAGGACGCGCCTCCTGACATCCAGCTTTCTGTGCGCGTTCTTCGGATGTGTGCGCTCAGAAAACCATATTTCTGTCAGGACCACTATCGTCAAATACGATTGACAATTAGCATACAGTTTGGGTTGGCGGTATGGCTCCGTTTTGGACGACAACTCCCTGCGCATCCATGCAGCCTAGCATAGATAAGAGCAGGGAGAGCAGCAATGACCCCCCAAAACAAAACCATATCCCAATATCCCCCAAAACCAACTGACAGCGCAATTCTGGATGCTATTGCAGATACCTGAGTGAGCCAAGGCAACAAGCATGTTGTCAATCCCGCATCAGCCATAGCAACAAGCATGTTGTCAATCCCGCATCAGCCATAGCAACAAGCATGTTGACAATCCTGCATCAGCCATAGCAACAAGCATGTTGTCAATCCCGCATCAGCCATAGCAACATGCATGTTGTCAATCCCGCATCAGCCACAGCAACAAGCATGTTGTCAATCCCGCATCAGCCATAGCAACAAGCATGTTGTCAATCCCGCATCAGCCACAGCAACAAGCATGTTGTCAATCCCGCATCAGCCATAGCTACAAGCATGTTGTCAATCCCGCATCAGCCATAGCAACAAGTAGGGGTGTCACGATTTCGATCTTAAATCGAAATCGATCGAAATTAATTTTTTTTCGAATCGATCGAATTAAAAAAAGGCAATCGTCGATGCTGCCACGCCCCCATGTCACGTCCGGTCGGCGTGCCAAGCGGGAAAAAAACACGCGTGTTGAAGTGCTGCGAGTCTATAGTCAACCTCCTCTAACTTAGCTACAGCCATTCAAAAGATAGCATGGCAACTGCAGCAGATGCAGGAAACCCATCGACAGAACTTGAACCCCCTCCTCTTTCATTGAAGTCGCAGGTGTGTAAGTTTTTTGAATTTCCAGTGAGTTATGTTACGTTCGCGCTTCAAAAAAAGCCACAGTTTACTTTGCAGACATCCCAAGTCTCGCGGAAGTTCCTGGAGTCTCCCTGATAGCGGCTCCCTGATGCCCGCATTAATCTCCCGGAATGAGCGAGCGAGCAAGAGCGCGCAATCGCGCATGTGAGACAGAAAAAACTGTGCTCCAAACCGTATAGCGCGCACGGGAGAGAGCGAGAGATCTTGCGCATGTGCCTCATGAAGCGCATTAAGACAGAGAGCATCCTGATTGGCCGGTTTCGGCTTTAAAAAAATAAATGTAAAAATCGAGAATCGAATCGAACCGTGACCTTAGAATCGAAAATGTAATCGAATCGAGGATTTGGAGAATCGTGACACCCCTAGCAACAAGCATGTTGTCAATCCCGCATCAGCCACAGCAACATGCATGTTGTCAATCCCGCATCAGCCATAGCAACATGCATGTTGTCAATCCCGCATCAGCCATAGCAACAAGCATGTTGTCAATCCCGCATCAGCCACAGCAACAAGCATGTTGTCAATCCCGCATCAGCCACAGCAACAAGCATGTTGTCAATCCCGCATCAGCCACAGCAACAAGCATGTTGTCAATCCCGCATCAGCCATAGCAACAAGCATGTTGTCAATCCCGCATCAGCCACAGCAACATGCATGTTGTCAATCCCGCATCAGCCATAGCAACAAGCATGTTGTCAATCCCGCATCAGCCATAGCAACAAGCATGTTGTCAATCCCGCATCAGCCATAGCAACATGCATGTTGTCAATCCCGCATCAGCCATAGCAACAAGCATGTTGTCAATCCGGCATCAGCCATAGCAACAAGCATGTTGTCAATCCCGCATCAACCACAGCAACATGCATGTTGTCAATCCCGCATCAGCCATAGCAACAAGCATGTTGTCAATACCGCATCAGCCATAGCAACATGCATGTTGTCAATCCCGCATCAGCCATAGCAACAAGCATGTTGTCAATCCCGCATCAGCCACAGCAACAAGCATGTTGTCAATACCCGAAATGCTTAACCCTCTGGGGACCAGAAACGCGCGGGCGCGTTTTGCTCGTTTTTTTTCACATAGCAGAAAAATAGACTTAAAGTACTACCATCATTTCTGTTCATATAGAGTTAAGAAATATGAGAAAATAATCTGTTAAATGTCTACTTTTTTATGTGCGCACATACAATCGAAATAAAATATTGTGCTTTTGTAAAATAAAGAAAATAAACAGGGTGTGCGTTCTGCCTGCAGTCACCGTGAACTTTTTTTCTGGAGCACGTCTCTAATCTTCAACACAACTCAGCTTATACTATTCACCCAGCCATAAGCAATATATCTTTTAAATCGTTTGAGTTTGTACTTTTAAATGATCCGATTCAAAACTAAAATTAATATTCTCCGTTTATGTTATCTATATAAAAAGAGAGACGTGTCAGCCCGTCTCATTATCGTTCTCTCAGCTGATTATCCCTGGTAATGTGACACGCCCACGGAGAGCACGCGCTATTCAAACGCAAATATGTGAAGCAACACATTGAGACGCGTGAACGCCCATAAACTCTGAAAACACACATTATTTTTTAGTCAGATTAATCTACTGTCGTCTTGCGCGGCTATATGAGGAACAATCCTGGGACATTTACCACTGGGTTTATTTTCACTGCGAGGATGAACAGATTCAGCTGAGAAGTAAGTGTTTTTTGCAAGTGCTTTGTTCTAATCGCGATATAGAATAACGTAGTGTCTGTAAACGGAAAAATAGCGTACTGTTAAATGTGAATCATGTGTGTGTGTGTGTGTGTGTGCGTGTGTGTGTGTGTGTGTGTGTGTGTGTGTGTGTGTGTGTGTGTGTGTGTGAATGAATGAATGAATGAACGCACAGATACGCACTGTTACAGACTAAATAACATTTCGTTGACTCGTTTTGGATAAAGTTTTTACTCTAAAATAGACATCAAATAAGCTTTTTTTAGGAGTTTCTGCTCATATGTTAAATATATAGTATGTTTTGTCAATAAACTAATCAACTAAGATGTTTTAGTGTTTGTTCAAGCTATCAAAATAATGAATCCTCAACTTTGAAATATGTATGATCAAACTAAGACATTTATGGAGAAAGACAATTTTCTTTTCAAGATGTTTCCAACTCTAACTTTGAACTGAAATAAAACCATGTCTATACGGTGAAGGGTGTGTGATAGAAGTGTCCAGACTTATGCACCCTGTATTTTCCTTATATAAATCCAAACAATCTAAAAGCCATTCTTTTTTAAATCTCCTCATTCTTTGTGCAAAGCTCCTGTAATGATATGGCCTGATAGCACCTAATAGGGCCATTATGGGGAGGGTCTTTGTCTTTCTCAGGTGTGAAATTCCACACATATTAATGAGAGACCACGCCTCCTCGCATAAAGCTTTCTCAAACAAAACACGTCATTAAAAATGTAAAAGACTTTATTGACTTATCTGAATGAGTAGTCAGGATGATTCTCACATAGTTTTGGAGCAAATATTCTAGGCTATGTGATACAATTTTCAAAAGTCTTGTGAAGAAATAATCAATATGTGTTTTGTGGTCTTATTTCAGCAACTTTCATTTTTATTTTTTTCAATAACCACGCATAAACATTATTCTATTAAAAATACAAACATGTACATACATGTTGCTCACTCATCATGGTAGCCAAGTTTGTGCTATATAGAGTGAATTTACACCTTTGCCATTAACATGTTTATAAATAACTGAAAAAAGCACAAATGTCAGTGCATGTCAAAACATCCCAAGGGCCCCAAAAACACTCTGGTCCCCAGAGGGTTAAAGAGCATGTTGCAGGTAAAAAAACAAAACTAAATTAATATATAACCTTGTATGAAAATACCATATGAAAAGTTAATGCAGGATTTAAAATGTTTTAAAACGACATAAGGGCACTAATTTAGTAGATAAAGTGAGCGTTTCTTGGACTGCTCGTAAAAACGGCTTTTTTTTCAAAATCGCGTCATTTTACGTCACGCTAGGGAGCCTCAGCCTCGGCTCAGTGCAGAGCAGGCTGGCGTTCAGTGAGAGCGGCCGTGAGTCAGTGTGTTTTCGGTAGTTTTTGTCTTTTAATTTATCATCGTCATGGTAAATTATTGTTTTGTGGAGGTTGCAAAAACTCCGGCCTGTCAGGACATCAAGTCCACAGGTTTCCTTAACAAGAAAAGGGACGGTGTTGTATATCTTTCGTGCCTGGTGCGGTGTGTGCAGGTGAAGAGACGGGATTTCTCTTTCGCATCGGCTTCGAGAAACGCGGTCGTGTGTAGCGTTCACTTCAGATCGGAGGATTATCATCCCGGTGATATGATGGAGTTCAACATGGGATGCCGAAGCAAGAATATTTATCTTCTAATACTGTACCAATGGCATGAAATAGTGTGATATAGGTAGTCATGCCCTAAATAGAGGCAACTTGTAATTGAAAAACAAAATTACTCAGGTTGTTTAAATATTCAAACCTTTAATTTTCTCTTTATGTTATAACCCAGGTGATAAACATGTATTAAAAATGTACTTGGGTATGTTTTTAGTACAATAGAAATATACTCAAGTATAGTTTTTATACATTTAATAGTATGAATCTACCCTAAAAACACTAATGTCTGCTGGCCTGATATACGATGGTAATAATCTGTACAATATTGTGAGCACAGTGTATATCGTTAGCGAACGTGTATATCTATAAGCACGTCTCTCACCAAGACACCTGTCCTGTTCTCCACTGGTTCTCACACCACAACTCATGGTGTCTCTGACGTTCTGTCTGACATTAGTCCTGGCCTGTCCTGCTCTCTTGGCAGCATAGCAGGCTCATGACTGTATGGCTGTCGTCCGTCATACGAGTAATTACTTCCTCAGCGTCCGAAATGTCATTGCGATCCATTGTTTTCCTGTTGTTTGCATCGACCGCTCTCCCGCCCATTACGTCACGCCCGCCACGCCCATTTTCAGACGCGGAAGTAAAATTTTCTCACAAAAACGACTCCAGAAGCGTCTGTATTGTATTTATAAGTATATTTTAAAGAAAATCTAGTTCCTACATTATTTTTCTATACATTGACTTGTTGGGTCCTCTAACCTGCAATATGCCCTTTAAGCAACATATTGCCATGAATGACATGCCGTCTGAAATGAAGAAGTGAAAATTGAGATATCAAATGATTCAGCTGCTTGCTTGTGGTTGTATATGCCTAGTCCAGTTCCAGTTTCTTTTGAGTGACGACTGTAAGCTAGAGATGAGAGATTGAGATTTCCTTTGCAATTATCCTTTTCATTGGAAAAACGTCACAATACTGAGTATTGTTGGTGGAAACTTCCAGTTCACGCAGAATTAAGCAACACATGCCATTAATACAGCTGAATGGCTTAATGCAACAAGCGTGAATCTGAAACTTAGATATATTTAGGCACAAATATATAGGTTTGCAAAGACTGCACCTGTCAATGATGTCATAACATTGTTATACTTGGTTGTAGTTTACTTCTGTAGAAACCAAGAAAACACTTTTATTTTTAATACACTACCCCCAACACGACTGAGGCTGATAGAACGTTTAATACATCCTGATGTTAGCGACATATGTTGAGCACTATAGATCCAATTTAATGGGTAAAGAATCACCCCAGCTGGAGGAAGCAAGGACACATTGCAACAAGCGTGTTTCTGTAGCCAATTTACCGATTGATGGGATCTATTTGGGGAAGCTTACACCCCTAGCGACAGCAAAATCTGATACAACAAGCATGTTGTATAATCGCAGGACTATTGCTAAAACTAGTGTAGGTTGGTAGGAGAAGCATACGCCATGCAGCACTAGCTCAGACTAGCGGCAACAAAACCGATACAACAAGCATGTTATATAATGACAGAACTGTTGCTAAAACTAGTGTAGATTTTGGCGAGTTCATAATCCACCGTCATTCAACTATTACATTACTTCAATAGGAGCAACATTTCCTTGCTTTAAGTAGTCTATTTAGGCTAATAGGATGTCAATTAACCAAGCAAGTGTTAATGCAAGTGGTGGTTTTCATTAGGGTATTAGGCATAACCTTGATTTAAATTTAATTGAATTCACGACTTTTCTCTCTCTCTCTCTCTCTCTGCCTTTTTAGAATTACACTTCACTGGGGCCTGCACAAACATGTCATTATATATGCATTTCGATGACATTACTATTACTATTTTGTGTAGAACACAGACATATTTAGATGTCATAATTCCATGATTTGTTGCATCTGTGTTATGTTCCGCATGATGGCCTGTCATCTAACAACCAATCACCGTGATCATTGCTGTCACGAACATCCTGCTGTCCTGTATCTTGCTCTCTCATTGGCTGTCGGTCATCGCCGATGTAGTTTTCAGTCATAACACTTTTCACACAGCAGGATTGTGAATCGCCAACAGGTCCAGATATTTAGCATGCCAAATATCTCACGGGCGTCGGCGACTCGTCGGTGATTCTCTCAGATCACGTCTTTGCTCATTCACACTGCGTGATTGTCACTCGCGTGAACGAGCACCGATTTGCCTGTGATTTCGGGCATTTGTCGGCGATTTCTCAAAACCTGTCGGCGAGCCAAAATCGGGGCTAAAATCGTGCAGTCTGAACTCGGCATAAGTTGTTCTATAACAGACGAACGTCACTCTGCATACGTCATCTTCTTCATCGCTCTGATTGGTTTTAGGTCTATCCAATTGCTCCAAGAGGCATTTGAGCTACGTCCGTTGGTGACGCCCCTTTGGAAATGATTTGTCTATGAAGCTTTGCCAGACCCTAACTCAGTTACAACTGAGAATGGTCTGGTTTTAACCAGGCTAGAGTACTCCTAATGGTAAGATAAAATTCTTTGTGCAACTGCAAAGTCACATGAGCGTGGGTGTTTTGTTCGTTTTTTTGCGTATCCGAGGCACGAGCTGTAAAGGCTCCGCCCTCTCCTGGAAAGCGGGCAGGGAGCAGCAGCTCTATGCATTTAAAGATACATGCAAGAAAACCATATTTGCACTTAAAAGATGGCAAATCAAAATGTTTCAGGGCAGATTTAGTGTCAAAGAAGTCGAATGTCATTGGTTGTTATGCGTCTTTTGTGAATTGAATTTAAATTTAATACTACAGTCCTTTTGATTTGAAGGCTCTGGTGGAGGTAGAAGTTCAAATGAACAAATTAAGATAAATGAATTTGTTCAAACAAAGTTATAACATGGCTTCAGAAAACTTGGAGTACTGAGCATATGTTCTGTAGAAAACTTTTAGGGTGTTGTTTTGAAGATTGAGAGGTTACTTTTAATCATTGTTTTATAGATTAAAACATAAAACGTAAAAGTTTGGGGTCAGTAAGAAATTAATACTTTTATTAAGCAAGGAGTCAAGGACACATTCAACTGATCAAAAGTGACAGTAAAGGCATTTATAATGTTACAAAAGATTTCTATTTCAATAAATGCTGTTCTTTTGAACTTATTATTTATCAATAAATCAGGATTGAGACTGAAAAAAAGATCACGTGTTTCCACCAAAAATATTAAACAACACAACAGTTTTCAACATCAGCATAATAAATAATAATAATAATAATAGTAATAATAATAATCATCACATGTAGTTCTGATTTGGTCGAGTACAAGGGAATGGAGGAAAACCCCTGCCCACACTCCCACGTCTCCTGTGTTCCCAGATTTCCCTCCCAACCTCCCTCTCCCGCCTCCTCAGCCAAAATCAGCCAGTTCCTCAGCCCCACCTCAGCTGGTTCCCTTCATCCCCTCGACTGCTCTCAGAGTGGATCTACCTCAGGTCTTCCAGTCTCCCAGGATTCCCCAGCTCCTCTTTCAGCTGCTGTTCCCGTCACTCCACATCAGCCCGTCACTCTGATGCTTCCGCTTTGGCTCCTCCCTCCCTCGGCTCCACCTGGGGTCATCGGCCTTATGGCTCCACCAGGCTTCCTCCATTCTCCGGCTCCATCTCGGCCGGATGTCACCTTGCCTTCGCCACAGACTTGCGAGCGGTCCGCTGTGCTCCGTCTCTCCACCCCTATGGCTCCGTCTGGCTCTGCCCTGCCTCCGGCTCCACCTTCGGCCCTCAGTCGCTACTGCTCCACCTCAGCCTTCCGGTGCCCTGGTTCCATCTCGAGGGGTCATCGCTACGGCTCGGTTGCGGCCTCCGTAGCCTGCGGTGTCGGGCAGATCCACCTGCTCTTCGTCTGCGCTCTGGGCTCCCTCTCCACCGGTTCCGGCTCCATACGTGTTCCCCGTGGCATTGTTGAGGAAAACTCCACCATGGCTCCTCCCTCCCTCGACTCCGTCATGGGGCATCATCCTGGCTGGATTCTAGGTCACCATCTGGATCATCCTGCTCCTCTTTTCACCTGCCCTGGCTCCTCCCACCATCTTTGGCAACCTGGTCTCCTCCTCAGTCTTAGTCCCTGGTTCCCTTTCCTCTGCCTTCTCTGCGCCCTCCTCCAGAAACCCCGTCCTCCCTCCTAGGTTGGACCTTTTTACGGCATGAGGCGTAATGTCACGTGTAGTTCTGTTTTGGTTTCGTTTGCTCTGTGTTCTGTTCCTTTTTTGCCTGTGTTCCCTTTGCTAGTTGTTTTCTATGGCATTGAGTTCGCACATGTTCCTAAGTTACGTTAATCATCACCTGTCTATTTAAGCCCTGAGTTTTCTCTAGTTCTTTGTCCTGGTTCATCAGTGTTAGTTTGGTTGTTTTTTCCTTAGTTTCGCTTCGTATTTATCATTAAAGACTGTATTCCTCTGAGACTCCAGCGTTGTGCGACCTATACAGCCAGGCCATTACAATAATAATAATAATTGTATCTTTAGCACTGAATAAGTATATTACATTTATGATCATGTGACAATGAAGACTGGAGTAATGATGCTAAAAAAAAATAAGTTTTACATTACAAGAATAAATTAAATTTTTTAAAATATATTGAAATAGAAAATTATTATTTTTAATTGTAATAATATGTCACATTATTACTTTTTACTGTATTTTTGATCGAACAAATTCAGCCTCGGTGAACATAAGAGATTGAGAGACATAAAAAATGACCCCAAACTTTTGAACAGTCGTGTAAAATGAAGTAAATGTCAGTGATTAAGCGACATTGAGGATATGTCTCTGGACAGACTATCTTATTTTCTTGTTTCCACTGAAGTATAAGACAGAGCAGGATTTCGTGCTGCTGTCATTCAAGCCAAAGGGAACATTTAAAAAAAAAAAAAAACTGTTACCTTTTCAATTTGACCCTTTATTCATATTTTCACACTCACTGAGAATAGAAGGACAGACTGAAAATAGAAGGATTTTTAGTAGTACTCTCGACTTGTGGACTTCACGGAAGAAAGAAAACAATGCAGGGCTGGAATGACATTAAAGTGAATAAATATTGTTAGAATTATCCCTTTATTTATCCTCTAATAATTTACATTTTACCTTTTAGAAAATGTCTTTCAGTCCTTATTATTATTAATTGAAGCCTTTAATCTAACTTTTAAATGAAACACTTCTGAATTTATCTAAATTGTCCTACCTAGATCCCCTTATTCCAGGCAAAGTGACTAGCCGTGCACTAACTGCATGGAAAGCCCCTTAAGTGCACTGTGGTGATGGGGGACTCCAGTCAGTCTGGCAGGATACACTCCAGCTATGATCACATCTCTGATATTTACATTACCAAACTCCTGCTTTAAACACTAGGCCAATACCCATCACGCCATCTTCAATTATGTAGTTTGGCAATTAAGGCCTCAGTGACACTCTGAGAATGAAAGGGAACAAAACTCTGAAGGTCTTTCGAAGGTAAAAAAGTCAGAGGACATAGAGAAAAAAATCCAAACAATCCAGGGAAAACCATCTTCCTCTTTGCAACCAATTCAGTATCTCCTAGGGGTGCGGCACAAACTCCCAGACTCCAAGATATGAATCAATTGAGGCTAAACGAAGAGTTTGGAAATGAACTGGCTGCATTTGTCTGATGCTGAATAGAGCACGATGTTTCGCATTAGTCTATACGTTAAAGAGAGATTGAGAACAATAAGACTGAGATAGGCACTTAGGAAAGAGGTGGTGAATAGACTGTCATTAACCTCCATGCACTCGTTCTCTCTCCCTCCATCTATCTCACTCTCTTGTTCAGCTAGAAAGGTGCTTATTATCTAAATTAGTTCATCTTACACTCCAATGGAGAACGGCAGCCATTCACAGAGCCTGCCGTGACGCTGTGAAGTTTAAATCTAACTTGTATCTTGAGATATGTGAATCTCTGAAAAGTGTAAATGTCTCTGAATGTACAATACATGGAAACAAAAGTATTAAATAAAATAAGTACCTATTATTGAGGATTATATGTCAGACTCTATCTAAAATGTGAACTTCTTGTTGCCGTTGGACCCAGAGTTTAGTTACTGTATTTTACCCTGGTATTATTAATTATAATTAAACAGATAAGTTAACATTGCTGTGATTGAGATTAGCGTGTCCTTACATAACCTTTCTGGAAGTTGCATTAGCAACATCTTTGTAATTGTTGCTAACAATGTCAAAAATACTAGCTAGCTAGATATAGTTGGCTAAATGAATGAATAAGTAGTCTTATTTTTATGTTGTGTGATGAATGCTAATTGTGACGTGACATGCTTAATTGTTTATAATGTTGTTGACAAGAATCTTACTCTTATTGATTCTAGTTTTAGATTTTTTTTTTTTTGTCTTTTGCTTTTGAATCAGAAGAAAATGCTGCAATATGACTTTCTAGGGTCTCTCAGTTTACGGTTATATGCCAGCTGTGTCATTTATTCTGCCATAATTTCCTTCTGCATTTCATTCCCGAAATGCGAAAAATACTGGAAACACCAGTTGATAAAATGAGACGTGCGAGTAATTTCATGATTGATAAACCGCACCAGAATCTGCTGATGTATTCATACAATCATTCATACAATTTTACCAGCACACCTGCACAGTAACCGCTATAACGCCAAAACAATCTGTTACCTTAAATTATATGTTTATCTCTGTAAAGCTGCTTTGAAACAATTCATTGTTAAAAGCGCTATATAAATGAAGATGACTTGACTTGACTTGACAGTAAGTTATATGGTGGACGGGACCTATGCTTTGGATGCCATCAGCATAAATAGTTTTCTATAGTCAATTAAATGTGTTGGACCAGTGTTTCTCAATTGTTGGGCTGCAAGAGTGTTTTGAGTGGCTAGTGGAGTGTGTAGTCTAACAACAACAGCAACACACATAAATGTAAAAAGAGTGCCTGAGAAAAACTTGTTCTGATTCAGTATCTGTGGTCAGATGAGATGTTGTCAGATATGTCACTGTCATAATTTTATCGTTATTTTTGTACCTTGTTACAAAATAAAAGCGTTCCTGTCCTGTCAGACACCATACTGTGCTCGTAGCGCACTTTCTTCAATTGCACGCGCACATACGCCGTTGCATGCTGTATATTGCTTCATATACTTAAAGCACAAAAGAAACTACGAGCATGCAGAGTCACAGATATGTTGTCAATTAGTAAGTCATGAAATAAATTAAAAACTGGTACTTCGTGTGTTATGTGTTGGCCTGCACTTACCATGGTAACTGTTGTCAAAGCCACTTGAAGGCAAGCCTACGACCTACTAAAGCTGTGGCACGCAGGGAAGGAGACAAGAGGCTTTTTTTTTTTTTAATAGATGTCAATAGAGGAGATGCTTTGCCACGCTAAATAGTCCACATTTGTGAGGAATAGCTTATCATTTAATGAATCAATGAATGAATCAATCTTCAAAATGTTTGCTGTTAAACATTGGTTTTGGATTGAACAATTTTTTTAGTTTACACCAAAAAAATGCTATTTTATAAGAGAAGTCACGGACAATTGCGCGACAGGTATGATTCAGTGTATGCCCTTCTCATTCATTTCTATGGTATCCGCAAACAGTGATTGACTGTCACACAACTCTGAACGAAATTCAATGACGTCAAGGCTGTCATTTGATTGGTTATCAAGGCACACGGGATCCAAGTTAGCCGTTACACTGTCTCCAATGGTAGAGCCACAGACCCTCAGATCTCCCAATAATAAGACCATCCATAACCCCAAAATGCCTTTAATTCACTTTGTGTTATTTTGTATATTTTTTAGTGACTCTGGTGGCTCATTATTACAATTTAAGTGTATGTTAAGTAAAGTGGGATGGTAGTTGTGTGTGTCAACCATTTTTGTGAAATAATAGCACAGGTAAGACCTGTTCACGCCGGGACGAATTTCACGCGCGATATTCACCGACGTTTAACGCCTCGTGACTAAACAAAGGGCGCCAATGTGAGTGTGCACACCGACACGAAAAACACCACGCGTAAAAGCGTCATTTTTTAAAAACGCCTCGGGTTTGTTTTTTTAGTTTGACGCGCCGCGTCAAAAACTATCCGACCAATGAGAATGGCGCTTTTGCCCACGTGTCTGGAGCTTCTGAAGTTACAGTAAAACACAACTTGGGGGCGCTCAAACACAAAATGGTCTAGCCGAGCACACATGCGTAACGGCGAAGAAGATATACGCCAAGTAGCGTCTACACTGCGAGGAAGAAATAAGACGAGGAAGATGCAAGGCAAGATGAATGTAGTTTGAACTGATTATAATGGCTCAATTTGTCATGTCGCATTGTGCCTCTCGCATTCGGTGTAGACACGGTGTGTGAAAAAGCAGTTTTACAGACATTCTCTAAATGTCTATTTAACATTTGACAGGAAACGTCTTGGAAATATATTGCAGATGAGCAAACACTCTAAAAAATGTATCAAATAGACGTCTCAGTGATGTACGTGTACTGTATATATATATAAACCCCTACATTTGAGAGAAACTGAATGCAAAACTTCCTGTTGCCTTTCTATTGGACTAGTAAAAAAATCATGGAAACACTGGCTGACATAAAAATTTAATTGCAAATGGGTTTGGGAGATGCCTGCTAATTTGATCAATCAAGCAAAAATATATCAGCGCAGCTTACGCTCATTGTTTCTGTCATCCCTCCTCCAAACTCCATCTTACTACAATCCAGGTGGAGGAAAAGTACAGGCGGCCATTGAAAAAAGTACAGTTCTCATTGAACTCTCATTCTTTTTGGATAGCTAGCCAACTATGTTTTATCTTTACCCTGATGACTGCTCTTCTTCACCCCATAGGTGAACCTGTGAAATATAAATGTGTGCAGTCTACAGAAATATTCCCTACTGCTGCTGAACTACTGTGAAACACATGATACATGCCAAAGACTGACAGCAAAACTTTCGGCTTGGAATTTCACATTGATTGAGCTGCCGAACCAGACCAAATGGCTCTGCTGATATATGATATCATTAATATATGATATATGCACATTCATTCACCATTTCCCATTCACATCTTTTGCAGTGCTACAGCAAACTGGCCAGCTTGTCCGAGTCATATGGAGGACTGTAGATCTCTTTAAGACGTCAAGTCCAACTGTTATTCTCAACCTTAAATTGTACCAGTCCCCAAATTTGAATGCATCTCATTATACACCCTTCAAGAGCTAATCACATTCGTAACTTTCACTTTCCTACCCTAACCCTACCCAAGCCAGATCCCCACAACACCTTTCCCTCTTATCTCAGGTATCAATATTTCATAAACTTACAGTGACAAATTTCTTTTAATGCACCTTCCGCATCGACGCAGAGATTGATTGGCCAATCAGGACGATGGCACGCCGGTGTGTGGAGTGGTTGGAGGGAGCTTTACCGCATACATTAGTCAAAGACAGACGGCAGAAAGGAAGGAAAAGGCAGGAGAGGGAGCGAGAAAAAGAGAGAGGGGGCCAGTTGCCAAACCGGGGGAGTAGATTTATCATAGTTATGGCTTTCTCAGGCATCCATTTTCCTCAAGCCTGTTGACAGGTAGTATCTGCACAGGCCTTAGTATTGATTGACTGTCTTTCTCCAGCTCAAATGGGCTTTGGTAGAAGCCTCTGCTCTGTGATCTCATCAGGGGCCACTGGTACTACACTCCAGTAATTGTTGGTTAAGAGATCGTAACAGGCACCCCTTTGGGCTGTCCAGTCTTTGGAAATGTGTGACTTCCAGGGATTTCGCCTCTACAGTTGTTTCAATTTTTTTGTTTTTGGCCTATTTTGACAGTGAAAGCATAGGTTGAACAGGACTTTTTTTAGGGGAAAGTCTGGTTTGGAGACAGCTGGATGGCGGGTCTTAAAGCTGGATGGCAAGGTGGCTCAGTGTGTAGCACTGTTGTCTCCCAACAAGAAGGTCCCTGGTTTGAGTTACGGCGGAGTCAGTGGGCCTGGTTTGCATGTTCTCTCCATGGGATTCCTCTTGGTGCTCTGGTTTCCCTCACAATCCCAAAAAAATGCAGCATACGTGAATTAGAGATACTAAATTGTCTGTAGACAATGACTGTGTGTGTGAGCCCTGCTATCCATCCAGGGTGTCCCCCACCAATGGCCCGAGATGCTGGGATAGGCTCCAACATCCCCACGACCCTGCAGATGATTTATAAAGCGTTTAAGGAGAATGGATGGATGTTATCTCCATGTTGGAGCGGGGTTCTCCCACAAGACTCGGGACAGGTGAATTGTAGACACTAGATATTGTGTTTATGTCTTTTTGTGTTAGCCCTGCAAAAGACTACCCATCCATCCTGGGTGTTTCCCTGTCTACGACCCGAGATGCTGAGGATGGCTCCCAGCACCCCCACAACTCTACATAGGACAAGGAGTTTGGGAAATAGAATGGATGGATTTGAACCTGTGTATTCAGCATGAATATTCTGACCATCTTTTAACTGTTCATCTTGTGAAACTGAATAAAGGAGTGTTCACATAGTGATTTGCAACAACAAAGTGACTAGAGTCATTCATTTTCAGTTGCCACATGAGCCAATGTGAGCACCATCGACAATGCAACAAAGTTGATAAGAGTTCAACTTTAAACAAATGCACAGTAAGTTATGTGATGACTACTAATGGGAATGCAGACAGTGAAGTTAATGTTCATACAGTTGGTGATTCACTCTGATTTTAGGGAGAAGTTATAGTTTGGGTTAGGTTTAGGGGTAGGGATTGGGTTAGGACTAAATTTTCTGACAGGAATGTTCCAAAATATGATCAAAATATGAACACGTCTTACTTGGCAAATTCACGGTGACCCCAATCCCGCCCATAATAAGAGCTCGCTGAGATGATACCGAGAGGCCAGACATAACAAAGTTCTCACGCTCTTCTCCACAACCATTTATTTAGCAAAATATCTCACAACTTACTGGTGCGTCCAGGTCCAGGTCCATGTATGGTCTAAAACACAATTTTGGGTCCATTTTGTGTCATCCTCGCAGGAATATATTATGAATATTGAACAAAGTAACATCTTTAGGAACACTGTGAAAGTGAATAGCACTTAGCAGGCACACAGATATCTATTGCTACAATATGAATGTGTCATCATCTTCAAAAACCTCAATTCTCACCGTCCACATTACAATGTGAAAAGTGTATTTTCTCATTTATCCACTTGGCGGAGCGTTATCAAAAAGCTCAGTTTCCGTTTGACAAAAACGCTGTCTCAGTGTGGACAGGAGGCCAAAACAGAGAAAAAGATGTGTTTTCAAATGTACCCAGGTTAGTGTAGGGCCCTTTTTACACCTATTAAGATGAGTTTTGGTCGATCGGATCACAATTAGAAGAGGGAGACACATTTCCGTTTACACCTGGTGTTTTAACCGTCTCTTTTGTCCACTTTCAACCACTTCTGTCCTGATTTCTTCGAGGGGAGGGTCTATGGGCGGATAAATGGATGTTTATTTAGGATCTTTTGATCTAATGGACAAAATAAGCTCACACAATTTACATATGAACGCGACCGGAGACACGGAAAACACACAGAGAGCATCAGCTTTAGTTCCTGCTCTGACAGACACAAGACCAGCCGAACGCTGTGAGTGTGTGTTAGAAATCAGGAATGGTGAGAGAACATTGTGCTTGTGGTACGTTTTTCATCTTCAAACCAAACTTGGGTCTTTAGCTGACAAAGTTTAAATCCTGTCTGTCTAGCCCGCTTCCCATAAGGTTAGGTCAGAAGGCGGAGATTAGGCAGTCTTTTGCGGCTGTTTGACCACATGAGCGTTTACACTACAAAAGCAATCCGTCAAATGCGTTTTCGACTATCTCTGGAAGTGGTCGAAAGTGGACAAGTTCAAAAAGTTTAACACCCCTTTGACACCTGTATTTAGAGTCGTGCACTTGTGATCCGATCAACCAAAACACATCTTAATACCAGCTGTAAACAGGGCCTAGATGTAGCCCCAGGCAAGGGTGTTGGGGCAAGTTGGAGATAAACTCAGGACTTTGGCCTACCAGAAGCAGGACTGGACACCCCTGAACTATTCAATGGAAAAGAGCTGCCTGAAGCTTCGTCCAAGCCTCTCCTTATATTTTCCTTAGCAAAAATAACGACATATAGGTTTAGCAGGACAAGAGGAGAGTGAGTAAATGATGAACAATTCCTTTAAGACTGGGTCCATACATATTGCTAATTGCTAATTACATAGGGAATATTTTCTGGTCGTCTGCTGAACCAGGGGTTTTCAAAGTCTAAGACAGTGGGCCTCCCTTTTGACACGACTTACCCAAGGCCCAATTGCTGCTCACGTATTGCGAACTTCGTGTTACCCCCTAAGCTTTCCTCACTTTCCTCGAAATTTGAGACCAAATCTGAGACCAAATCATTTGTGACTTTGTTGGACTTACATACCAAAATTCTGCTTAATTTAGCTATGGCACAGAATTTTACAACTTGCTCATTTTGTTGAAACGCAGTAATTAGTCATCACACAACAGAGGCAGCGGAGGGGTTGGAGGGGTTCAGTGTAAATGAGTTATTTCTGCTTATTAGACAGATTGTGTAATCACTGTCATGAAAGGTGCCACAGAAACTCAGAGAACATACTTCCTCAATACACAAATGTTCATACTCAGCAAACATGCTTTTCCTCAGTTGAAGAGATGGCTGACCTATAAGCCATCAGACCTCTAATATGCCACATGAGGCCAGGCAAGGAGTACTCCAACTGAATCTGGCATCGTATTTATTGGGATATTTTGAAATGTTAGGAGGACATTTCTATTGCTTGCACTCAAAGTGCCTTGTTTGGTGATAGAGCAATTGACTAAACTTCACATTAACACGAGGAAGTTGCAGTGCCTCTCTTAATAATTAAGTTAAAGTTCTCATTAAGGTACACTGCTTCATAAAAGGCCAAGTCCAGCTTCACTTTTACGATGGGGCAAGACAAGGAAATTTTGCACAAGTGAGTCCACTCAGTTCTCACCAGAAACAGACACAACAGGAACTCAGGCAAACCCTTCTCTTCTTCTCTTCTGCAGATTAGTGAATGCTTTGTTACCGTCCTGCTTGATCTTGTGAAGGAATCTACACATTGCACTCTGTCATCAAGTTATCATACTATGCCAGCGGATGACAACTGCGACTTACAATTGCTCACAACAGTGAACAAATCACAGTTTTGTCAACTTCTCGCAGCAGTGGAGCTTTGAAATGAAAAGCATTTTGAATCTGCAATCGCTTTGCATACCTGAACACTGAAAACATGCTGAACACATGAAACATTTTTCTCAGTGGTAGCCAGTGTTGGGCAGTAACGCGTTACTAGTAACGCGTTACTGTAACGCAGTTACTTTTGACAGTAACTAATACTGTAACGCATTACTTTTTAAATAAAGTAACTCCGTTATCGTTACCATATGGTGCGTTGTCCGTTACTTTTTTAAATTAATTAGTTGCTGGAGCGGCTGAGAAGTGTGCGCTGTTACACAGTACGAGATCACTGAAGAGACTGCTAGCATTATACAGAGCGAGAGGACACATAAACTCACTGGCTGAGTTGTTTACGTTAACACGTGAGGCCGCGCGAGCACGGAGATTACAAGCTGCACGGAGAGCGCTGAGCACTTCAGATGCGCATTTAAAACACAGACAGCGAAACGGTATGAATACAGAACACTAAAGTACACATTGCCATATCATTATAAAGTAATATTTTGTCTAGATGCTGCATCAACAGAGAAAGAACAGAAGCTTGCCGTCGAGTCTGAGAGGAATAACATTAGTAACGGCTAACTTACCTCAAGCGATTAAAGCAATGTGACCAAAACACACGCAGACCTGACCCAGATGTTTTATGTCGCAATTGTTACCATCTATTTGCATTAGTTTATATCCAGCTGGTCACTGTTATGCATTCATTAGCCGGCGAAGTTGTATTTTTAAAGCTGACGTGATTGCAATGCTTACATTGATATGTTCATGCAGCGACATCAAGTTTCCTAATCAAGTGTTCTAAAATTTAAGCAAATAAAGTGAAAGACTATACATGTAATATATAGGTCTACATTTATGTAATTTTAATGCTCTGGCCTTTGCAGATATTTAAATATGGCCATCTTCTATAAGCTTGAATCATATAAAATGGTAACACTTTACAATGAGATTACAATTTTAGCATTAAATATGGTTAATAAATGTTGTAGAAGTATCATTCATTGTTAGTTTTTTAATTTCAACATTTACTTAATACATTTGAAATTGAGTTTAAATTGTTATTGTATCTGTTATTACCTTAGTTAATTAGCCTACTATGAACTAACAAGAATGATCAAGGTACAATTGTATTGCTCAAATATTCATTCATGCAGTAAAAACGTATTACTGTCAGCTGCATGAACATATCAATGTTGAGAAAGCAAACACATCACTAGCTTTACACATGCTTGTTTTGTTATTTATTTCAGAAATCCTTGTGATATATTCAGTTTGTGCTGGTCTGACTTAAATAAAATAGTGTTTAAAAATTACTTTCTGTTTAAGTCAGTTTTGTGTTTGTATAGACCATAACGCATAAAAGGGCATTAATGGGAACATTAAAGAACTTTCTTTAAAAAAGTAACTAAAAAGTTACTTTTCACAGTAACGCATTACTTTTTGGTGCAAGTAATCAACAAAGTAATTGAGTTACTTTTTGAATGAAGTAACTAGTAACTGTAACTAGTTACTATTTCTTAGTAACTAGCACAACACTGGTGGTAGCAATGGCTAGCAATGACAACATCATGAGTTTGATCCATAGAGAATGACAAAATGTATTTCGTGAATTCATTGTAAGTTACTTGGAATGAAAGCTAAATGTAAATATGACTTGTTAGTTGCTGCTGTAGCTTTTGTTCCTTGCAGACCAGCTTTACACTCCTTGTGAAATGCTCCACAGGGATGCATTGTTTTCTGTTAAAGTCGTGTTGTGGCAGAAACAGGCTTCTTCAGCAATCTGGTGCTATTGCCAAACAGATGAGGTGAGTGCTCCATCAGATAACATCAAGAACAAGATAACAAATTCATTCTATTATCATTCTAAATGCACTGGCAACACGTTATAAGTATACAGTAAAAGCCCGATCACACTAGGAATGTTAACTACTGTATAAAGATAACTATAACGATATTAACATTTACTACAGTGGACGATGTCGTTCTGTATTCATGCACTGCCGTTTTGTCGTCTGCCGCTTTAAATGCTCGAGCTCTTCAAAGCAGGATGGATTCTGATTGGCTGTCAATGTTTTATCGTTCATCAGTTGGAAAAAATCGTTCTGAAAGTGATTCCACTATACCTGCCGTTACCGTTATAGTTGTGGTGTGGACTCTTTGAACGTTAGCATTATAGTTATCTATATCTTCCTTTGTGTGAACACTAACAGGCATTCAATTAGTAGCCTGTTTTCTGTGAACTAATCTAAAGTGAGAACTTTTTAATCCTAAAATTCATTAACAACTCCTTTATATTGGTTTAAAATACTGTACATCAGATAGGCACCCTTACAAAAAATGTGTATACTTCAAGCTCATTTTATTAAGTATAAGTAATGTTCAAGTATATTTTTAGGAATACTTCATGTAGTAAGTATACTAATATCAATGTACTAGAAGTAAACTTGTAAGTGTGCTATTTCAATACTGCTTGGGACTAAATTGGCCCACTTTTGAGTATATAAAGTGTACGTTTAATGTGCAATAAGTGTAACAGTAGTAAACTTTTGAGTACAAAACGTCTCAGGTTACGACTGTAACCATAGTTCCCTGAGAAGGGGAACGAGACGATGCGTCATCGACGCTTTGGGAACGCCCCCAGCGTGAATGCGTCTGAGCATCAATGTCAACTAGTCCAATGGAAAGAATGAGCGTCACGGGCGGGTGACGTCATGACCAGGAAGGCATAAGAGCACATCCGGTGAAACGCGGCATTAGCTTCAAAAAGTCGAAGCAAGCCGATCACAGGGATGCAGGAAGTATGGCAGGGTGACGCATCGTCTCGTTCCCCTTCTCAGGGAACTATGGTTACAGTCGTAACCTGAAACGTTCCCTTTCGAGGGAACTCGGGATGCGTCATCGACGCTTTGGGAACGAGAATATCCAAAACGCCAGAATTCCAAGTACCTGAGTGTTAATCTGTTGGAACTAAGCACTAAGCACCTGAGAACCTGGGGCAGCATCCAGGTCCAAACTGTAAAACCTGACGAATGTGAGCGGTGAGGACCAGCCTGCCGCATCACATACGTCTTGAAGAGAAAATCCAAATAATAAGGCTTTAGAGGCCGCCATACCCCTCGTAGAGTGAGCTCTGACCACCAAAGGACACGGCTGGTCAGAGTACTCGTATGCAAGTTAAATAGCCTCAACTATCCACTTACTAACCGTCTGTTTAGAAGCAGGAAGACCCTTCTTAGGTGATCCAAAGCAAATAAATAACTGGTCGGACTTCCTCATAGACGATGTCCGATGAACATAAGTATCCAGTGCTCGCACTGGACACAAGAGGTTCAGCCTTTCCTGGTCCGCAGATGTAAAAGGAGGAGGACAGAAAGCCTGCAGCACGATAGGCCTCGGAATCAAGGTCGGCACCTTAGGGACGTATCCCTGTTTTGGATATAAGAATGCCTTGACCATCCCCGGTGCAAACTCAAGGCAAGTGGGGGAAACCGAAAGGGCCTGAAGGTCTCCAACTCTCTTAAGGGACGAAATAGCTAGCAGAAAGATAGTCTTAAGGGTAAGAAATTTCTCTGAAAACGAATCTAAGGGCTCGAATGGAGCCCTAGACAGGCCTTCTAGTACTATTGCCAAATCCCAAGCTGGCACCCTAGTGCGAGATGCAGGCCTCAGCCTCAATGTGCCACGAAGGAAACGTGTAATCAGGGGGTCTCGACCCAACGATGTACCCCCCACCAGGGCGTGGTAAGCCGCAATGGCCGCCACGTAAACCTTAAGTGTGGAAGGACATAAACCTGACGTAAAGCGCTCCTGCAAGAACTCGAGTACTGTGTTCACAGAACAGTTAACCGGATCCCACTGATGTCGGTGACACCATACAGAAAAAACTTTCCATTTCAGCGCATATAGTTTCCTAGTAGCTGGAGCTCTGGAGCTTAGAATGGTCTCAACAACCTCAGTTGAGAGACCACTCTCTATGAGTTGGGCCCCCTCAGAGGCCAAACCCACAGATTCCAAATCTCTGGTCGGGGGTGAAATATTGTGCCCCCGGCCTGAGACAGAAGGTCTCTCCTGATCGGGATCTCCAAGGGAGGACCGTCTAGGAGATGGATCAGGTCCGCAAACCAGATCCGACTCGGCCAGCGTGGTGCTACTAGCAGTAGGCTTATACCGTACTGGCGGACTCGCTTCAGAACTCCTGGGAGCAGAGCAACAGGGGGAAATGCGTACAGACGTAGCCTCGGCCACGTCTGCACCATAGCATCCAGCCCCAGGGGGGCTGGGTGAGTAAGGGAGAACCAAAGTGGACAGTGCGTCGTATGCTGAGACGCAAACAGATCCACCTCTGCTTGGCCGTAAAACTCCCAAATTTTCTCCACCGCCTCGGGGTGGAGTCTCCAGTCCCCTGGCCTCAGCTCCTGCCTCGACAGGATGTCTGCCCCAATATTCTGGTCCGCAGGAATATACACTGCCCTCAGGGAGAGTACCTTCCCCAGAGACCACAGGAGGATCTGGTGCGCCAGCTTGCAAAGCGGACGCGACTGCAGACCCCCCTGACGGTTCAGATAAGAGACCACCGATGTGTTGTCTGTACGGACGAGCACATGATGGCCCCTCAGGTCTGGGAGGAATTGCTTCAACGCATTGAAGACAGCCATCATCTCCAGGCAATTTATGTGCCAAGAAAGATGATGACCCCTCCACCGACCCTGAACCGAGCGGCCTTCCATTACCGCTCCCCAGCCGGTGAGGGAAGCATCTGTCGAGATCGCAACTCGATGGCAAAGAGCTCCCAACACCGGACGCTGGGTTAAGAACCAGTGTTTCCTCCATATAACCAAGGCACGAAGGCACCGCCGCGTGATCTTGATCATACGAAGTGGGTTTCCCCTCGGGGAGAACCCTCTGGTCCTGAGCCACCACTGCAAAGGTCTCATGTACAGCAGGCCAAAAGGTATCACGTTGGATGCTGCTGCCAAGAGACCCAACAGTCTCTCGAACTGTTTTACAGTGCGTGACTGGCCTAGCCTCAGCTCTTCTGTGGCTGCCAGGATAACAGCTACACGAACGGGCGATAGAGTGGCCCGCATCGTCACTGAATCCCATACCACACCAAGGAAAGTGGTTCTCTGTACTGGAGAAAGAACACTCTTCTTGGCATTGAGCCTCAACCCCAACATCTGCATATGAGCGAGAACGACACCTCGGTGCCGAACCGCCAACTGCTCTGATTCCGCTAGAATCAGCCAGTCGTCGATGTAGTTCAGAATACGTATGCCCTGCAGCCTGAGTGGGGCTAAAGCTGCATCTACGCATTTCGTGAACGTGCGGGGTGATAGAGCTAGACCGAAAGGAAGTACCCGATACTGGTATTCTTTGCCCCCGAAAGAAAACCTTAGGAACTTCCTGTGCTGAGGGAGGATGGAGACATGGAAGTAGGCGTCCTTCAGATCTATCGTGACAAACCAGTCCTCGGATCTGATTTGAGTCACGATCTGTTTGAGTGTCAGCATCTTGAACTTGAGTTTCTGTACTGAATGATTCAACAGACGAAGATCTAAAATGGGACGCAACCCTCCATCCTTTTTCGGAACAATGAAATAACGGCTGTAAAAACCCGACTCTCTGTCGGGTGAGTACACCTGTTCTATAGCTTCCTTTGCTAACAGGGCCTTTACCTCTTGCTCCATTACCAGAGCCTGCTCGGGATGCACTACTGTGAGCAACACCCCGTTGTAGCGAGGAGGACGAGAACCGAACTGGATTCTGTATCCTTTCTCTACAATCTGCAGGACCCAACGAGAAATATTTGGCAGTAGCTTCCACGCTGCCAGAAAATCTACTAAGGGAACCAGCCTCTCGAGGCTGAGAGTGTTGCGTCTGTTTCCAGTGTTTATGTGGAGGTGCACGAGACGAAACACTCTCTTTTTGTTGCGCACGATATGAGGAGCTCGACGGCTGGGGCTGCTCACGCCCAGCAGCCCCAGGGGGCTGGACACGGCGAGGGAGAAACTTTTTAAACGCCTCCGCTTGCTTCTTTGACTCTTGAAATCTCTCGACTGCGTCGCCGAAGAGACCAGAAGGCTCAAGCGGAGCATCTAATAAAAAAGCCCGATCTTTTTCTTTTATTTCGGCCAAATTTAACCAAAGATGCCTCTCAGTAGCTACAAGGGCTGGCGTAGACCGCCCAATTGCTCTGGCGGTCTCCTTAGTAGCCCTGAGAGACAGATCGGTGGCCCGACGAAGTTCTCGAACCTCGTCTGGACCCACTCCCTCACTCCTATCCAGATCCCCCAAAAGGTCAGCTTGGTAAGCCTGAAGCACTGCCATAGTGTGCAGGCATGCTCCAGCTTGACCTGCTGCCGTATAAGCTTTGCCCACTAACACCGAAGTTGCTTTAAGCGGTCTAGTGGGCAAAGCTGAGGCCTTCAGAGACGATGCTGGACCAGGTGACAGATAGCTCGCGAGCGTCTGTTCAGCCTGGGGCATCGCCTCATAACCGTACTCTTTCAGCCTTCTTATACCTGAATATAAATGAACTTGCGGGCTGAAAAGACGTGACGAGTACGGTTTATCCCATGATTTAGATAACTCATTATGTAGATCAGGAAAAAAGGGAAGGCCCCGTGGTGGAGGTGATGTAGCTGAAGAAAGGAAACGCTCGTCTAATTTGCTTTTGGGACGAGCACCCCTCTTCTCAGCTGGCCATTCAATATTTAATTTTTCTACAGCCCTAGACATCACATCCACCAGCTCCTCATATGCTGGGGAAACAGGTGGCGAATCTCTTTCCCCAGTGTGTGTGCTTAAACTGTCCATACTCATCGCATCAACCTCCTCAGAGGAAGAGCAATGAAGTAATGGAGGGCTCTCTCCCCGGGCGGAAGAAGCCGCAGAGCGGGCTTCCGACACCGGGGGGAGAGCACTGGATCCTCCGGGTAAGGAAGGAGAAAAGGCCCTCTGACCCGTCTCCAACCCCTCCGAAAGATCCTTTTGCGATCCCCAGGAATGCATTCTCCGTGCTGCCTCGGCAGCAGCGGGTCCTGCACCCTGAGGATCGCGAACCTGACCACTCTCGTCAAAGAGTGACAGGCGAGAACGGAGCATGCGAAGCGGAAGCATCTCGCAATGCTGGCACTCAGCCCCCTCGAAGGCTAAGACCGCATGCTCCATTCCCAAACAAATAACACAAAGCTCGTGTGTGTCCCCACCCGTTAAATAATGCGGGCAGGGAGAAGCACACTGCTTGTACATTTGTTTCGCCATAACTCTTCCAATGTAAATGCAACAGACAACAATAAATAGACAGAGACAGAGTAACACAGATCGCTTGCTGAGACACAGAAGCTAATGCCGCGTTTCACCGGATGTGCTCTTATGCCTTCCTGGTCATGACGTCACCCGCCCGTGACGCTCATTCTTTCCATTGGACTAGTTGACATTGATGCTCAGACGCATTCACGCTGGGGGCGTTCCCAAAGCGTCGATGACGCATCGCGAGTTCCCTCGAAAGGGAACTAGTTGACATTTACATTTCTCATTTGTAATTCATCTGTACTACAAATGAACTAACTTATAAGTACACTTTGAAGTATGCTCTTAGTAAACTAGTAGTTTAGTAGTAGTAGTTTAAAACTGCAAACATACTTGTAAGTATTCTTTAAGTGAACATAACATCATACTTATAGTTTACGATTTATCTATTATTTTTTGCACTTTAAGTACACTACAATGTTCCTATTAGAGATGCGCGGTTGGCGGTTACAGCCGCGGACTCCGCGGATAAACCGCGGATCGGGCGGATGACGGGACGAAAAAAATATTTTAATTAAATTCGGGCGGGTGGCGGGCGGTTGAACCAATCAAATGAAAAATATACATTGTTAAATATTGTTATCTGACTATACCTACATCCAAAAAATAAAATAAAAATCGAGCACACTTTGAAATAGTCAAATTTTCATCTAGTCGAGTCTATGCAGAGACTGCTTGTTATCAAAGATGGCAACGCCGGCGAAGGAGGTACGTGACAAACTCAAAAAAGGAGAATTAAAAACAACGGAAATAGAAGGTCAGAAAAGTGTTGCCTGGAATAAGTTGTGCGCTCTCTTGATATGCGCCCGTTCGATATTGTTACTGGTAAAGGATTCCACCAAGTGGCCTAGACGTTGATTGACATTGGAGCTAAGTTCGGTGCTGTTGACGCTGGAGTGGACGAGCCTGTTCTGAAGACTCCCGTCAATTTTGAATGCACGGGAAGAGAGCGGAGAGCGCGTCTTTTTCAGGCACAGTGGAATTCATTTTATACCATCAACCGGCCTAACAATCATTTAATAAACTATAGAGCCTCGATATTACAGAAACGCCAAAGTCACTCCTAGGCTTTTTCATTGGTGCGCCATCAGCTATGCCTACAAAAGACAGATGAAATCTAATATTAATAATTGATCCATGTCAGTATACACAGCCAAATATTTTATAATGAAAAATAGCCTACACAATCAAGATAGACTATTTACTTTTTAGCCTATTTATTAAATCCAGGAAATTGGTTAATGAAACATGGATTAAAATGAAGATACAATTAATACAAAACGAAATTCGCTTTAAAGAAAGGCTTTGTGCTTTTTTGAGGCCTCTGTGAAAGTTTGAAAGTCTTTTAGTGCCGCTTTCTGAGTGTTCGCGTCCGTAATGGAGAACTGTCACGTAACATTGTTGGCGTCCCATACAATAGCAGCATGTTGAAATTATGTGCCAAAATGCGTTTTCTATTAGGCTACAATGAAAATATTGTACAGTAGCAGATCAGATAAGGTCAGGTTTGCCGAAGTGCGTTTAATTTAGGCTATTTATTTATTTTTGTCCCTGCGCGCCGATCGGAGACGGAGTTCACTGCTGATATTCTGAGAGCTTTCTAGTCTCTCGGATGTCATCAGCAGCGCCTTGTATCGCCCAATCAGCGAATGGCGGGCGGGTGCGGTTTTGAAAATTGGTCAAAAACGTTGGTGCGGATGGATGGCGGACGGATGATGAGTTTTGTGATGCGGTTGCGGATGAAATAACAGCCCATCCGCGCATCTCTAGTTCCTATTTAGGTAATGTTTTTATACTTGAAATAACTTTCACTCTTTCCATTTTAAAAAACCTTTTATCGTAGCTTCATGCATCCTTTTTAATCAGAACTTGAATGTGTGTAAGTTTCATTTAAACAGAAAGCTGAGAAAATCACATTTTTGTCAAAGACTACGTCCGGATGGGATTCAGAACAATGATAACATTTATGTGTTATAAAGTCAGAATTGTGAGATATAAAATCTCGCATTTCTGAGAAAAAAAAAGTCATTATTTTTTCCCCCTCAGAATTGGACATTATAACTCGCAATTGCAAGTTTATATCTCACAGTACTGATAAAAAAAAGTCAGAATTGCGAGATGCAAACTCGCAATTGTGATGAAAAAACGTCTCAGGTTACTACTGTAACCATAGTTCCCTGAGAAAGGGAACGAGACGATGCGTCACTTGACGCTTTGGGAACGCCCCCAGCGTGCATGCGTCTGAGCATCAATGTCAACTAGTCCAATGGAAAGAATGAGCGTCACGGGCGGGTGACGTCATGACCAGGAAGGGATAAAGGCTCACCCGGTGAAACGCGGCATTAGCTTCAAAAAGTCGAAGCAAGCCGATCACAGGGAAGCAGGAAGTATGGCAGGGTGACGCATCGTCTCGTTCCCTTTCTCAGGGAACTATGGTTACAGTAGTAACCTGAGACGTTCCCTTTCGAGGGAACTCGCGATGCGTCACTTGACGCTTTGGGAACGAGAATACCCAAACCGCCAGAATTCTAAGTACCTGAGTGTCAGTCTGTTGGAACTAAGCACTAAGCACCTGAGAACCTGGGGCAGCATCCAGGTCCAAACTGTAAAACCTGACGAATGTGAGCGGTGAGGACCAGCCTGCCGCATCACAAACGTCTTGGAGGGAAACCCCAAATAACAAGGCTTTAGAGGCCGCCATACCCCTCGTTGAGTGAGCTCTGACCACCAAGGGACACGGATGGTCAGAGTACTCGTATGCAAGTGAAATAGCCTCGACTATCCACTTGCTAACCGTCTGTTTAGAAGCAGGAAGACCCTTCTTAGGTGATCCAAAGCAAATAAATAACTGGTCGGACTTCCTCATAGACGATGTCCGATGAACATAAGTATCCAGTGCTCGCACTGGACACAAGAGGTTCAGCCTTTCCTGGTCCGCAGATGTAAAAGGAGGAGGACAGAAAGCCTGCAGCACGATAGGCCTCGGAATCAAGGTCGGCACCTTAGGGACGTATCCCTGTTTTGGATATAAGAACGCCTTGACCATCCCCGGTGCAAATTCAAGGCAAGTGGGGGAAACCGAAAGGGCCTGAAGGTCTCCAACTCTCTTAAGGGACGAAATAGCTAGCAGAAAGATAGTCTTAAGGGTAAGAAATTTCTCTGAAACCGAATCTAAGGGCTCGAATGGAGCCCTAGACAGGCCTTCTAGTACTATTGCCAAATCCCAAGCTGGCACCCTAGTGCGAGTTGCAGGCCTCAGCCTCAATGTGCCACGAAGGAAACGTGTAATCAGGGGGTCTCGACCCAACGATGTACCCCCAACCAGGGCGTGGTAAGCCGCAATGGCCGCCACGTAAACCTTAAGTGTGGAAGGACATAACCCTGACGTAAAGCGCTCCTGCAAGAACTCGAGTACTGTGTTCACAGAACAGTTAACCGGATCCCACTGATGTCGGTGACACCATACAGAAAAAACTTTCCATTTCAGCGCATATAGTTTCCTAGTAGCTGGAGCTCTGGAGCTTAGGATGGTCTCAGCAGCCTCAGCTGAGAGACCACTCTCTATGAGTTGGGCCCCCTCAGAGGCCAAACCCACAGGTTCCAAATCTCTGGTCGAGGGTGAAATATTGTGCCCCCGGCCTGAGACAGAAGGTCTCTCCTGATCGGGATCTCCAAGGGAGGACCGTCTAAGAGATGGATCAGGTCCGCAAACCAGATCCGACTCGGCCAGCGTGGTGCTACAAGCAGTAGGCTTATTCCGTACTGGCGGACTCGTTCCAGAACTCCTGGGAGCAGAGCAACAGGGGGAAATGCGTACAGACGTAGCCTCGGCCACGTCTGCACCATAGCATCCAGCCCCAGGGGGGCTGGGTGAGTAAGGGAGAACCAAAGTGGACAGTGCGTCGTGTGCTGAGACGCAAACAGATCCACCTCTGCTTGGCCGTAAAACTCCCAAATTTTTTCCACCGCCTCGGGGTGGAGTCTCCAGTCCCCTGGCCTCAGCTCCTGCCTCGACAGGATGTCTGCCCCCACATTCTGGTCCCCAGGAATATACACTGCCCTCAGGGAGAGTACCTTCCCCAGAGACCACAGGAGGATCTGGTGCGCCAGTTTGCAGAGCGGACGCGACCGCAGACCCCCCTGACGGTTCAGATAAGAGACCACTGATGTGTTGTCTGTTCGTACAAGCACATGATGGCCCCTCAGGTCTGGGAGAAACTGTCTCAACGCATTGAAGACAGCCATCATCTCCAGGCAATTGATGTGCCACGAAAGATGATGACTTTTCCACAGACCCTGAACCGAGCGGCCTTCCATTACCGCTCCCCAGCCGGTGAGGGAAGCATCTGTCGAGATCGTAACTCGATGGCAGAGAGCTCCCAACACCGGACCCTGGGTTAAGAACCAGTGTTTTTTCCATATAACCAAGGCACGAAGGCATCGCCGCGTGATCTTGATCATACGAAGTGGGTTTCCCCTCGGGGAGAACCCCCTGGTCCTGAGCCACCACTGCAAAGGTCTCATGTACAGCAGGCCAAAAGGAATCACGTTGGACGCTGCCGCCAAGAGACCCAACAGTCTCTCGAACTGTTTCACAGTGCGTGACTGGCCTAGCTTTAGCTCTTTGGTGGCTGTCAGGATAGCAGCTACACGAACGGGCGATAGAGTGGCCCGCATCGTCACTGAATCCCATACCACACCAAGGAAAGTGGTTCTCTGTACTGGAGAAAGAACACTCTTCTTGGCGTTGAGCCTCAACCCCAACATCTGCATATGGGCGAGAACGACACCTCGGTGCCGAACCGCCAACTGCTCTGATTCCGCCAGAATCAGCCAGTCGTCGATGTAGTTCAGAATACGTATGCCCTGAAGCCTGAGAGGGGCTAGAGCTGCATCCACGCATTTCGTGAACGTGCGGGGTGATAAAGCTAGACCGAAAGGAAGAACCCGATATTGGTATTCTTTGCCCCCGAAAGAAAACCTTAGGAACTTCCTGTGCTGAGGGAGGATGGAGACATGGAAGTAGGCGTCCTTCAGATCTATCGTGACAAACCAGTCCTCGGATCTGATTTGAGTCACGATCTGTTTGAGTGTCAGCATCTTGAACTTGAGTTTCTGTACTGAACGATTCAACAGACGAAGATCTAAAATGGGACGCAACCCCCCATCCTTTTTTGGAACAATGAAATAACGGCTGTAAAAACCCGACTCTCTGTCGGGCGAGTACACCTGTTCTATAGCTTCCTTTGCTAACAGGGCCTTTACCTCTTGCTCCATTACCAGAGCCTGCTCGGGATGCACCACTGTGGGCAGCACCCCGTTGTAACGAGGAGGACGAGAACCAAACTGGATTCTGTATCCTTTCTCTACAATCTGCAGGACCCAATGAGAAATATTCGGCAGAAGCTTCCACGCTGCCAGAAAATTTACTAAGGGAACCAGCCTCTCGAGGCTGGTCTCTGGTGTTATCGAGACAGCCAATTCCGGAGCCTGAAACATAATGGCAGGAACTACCTGAACTGGCCGCTCTAAGGCCCCCCTCAGAGGGCGCGAAACCGATGCTGTGCCGCAGCATAGCATCAGCGACTCGCTGGAGACCGCTGCGCCCTGAAGCACCAAGGGTGGCAGGGTTGGCAGAACGGTCTCGTGAGGACCCCGAAATGGAACGGGCACCGTATAATGAGGTGTACACCGCTCCACTTCGGTCGGGGCTGTCCTCACAGGCCTGATGCATGAACATCAGGACCTTTTTTTTTTTTTTTTTGAACCGAAGTCTTCTTCGCCTGAAGAACGGTCCTCAGATCCGGCTTCGACTTAGAAGACTTCGGTTGAGAGGGTTGCGTCCGTCTCCAGTCTCTACGTGGAGGTGCACGAGACGCAACACTCTCTTTCTGATGCACACGATATGATGAGCTCGACGGCTGGGGCTGCTCACGCCCAGCAGTCCCAGGGGGCTGGACCCGGCGAGGGAGAAACTTTTTAAAAACGTCCGCTTGCTTCTTTGACTCCTGAAATCTCTCGACGACCGCGTGGACTGCGTCGCCGAAGAGACCAGAAGGTTCAAGCGGAGCATCTAATAAAAAAGCTCGATCTTTTTCTTTAATATCAGACAGATTTAACCATAAATGTCTCTCAGTAGCTACCAAGGCTGCCATAGACCGCCCAATTGCTCTGGCGGTCTCCTTAGTAGCCCTGAGAGAAAGATCGGTAGCCCGACGAAGTTCACGAATATCGTCATGACTGACTCCCTCACTACTATCCAGATCCCCCAGCAGGTCAGCTTGATAAGCCTGGAGCACTGCCATAGTATGCAGACATGCTCCAGCTTGACCTGCTGCCGTATAAGCTTTGCCCACTAACACCGAAGTGGCTTTAAGCGGTCTAGTGGGCAAAGCCGAGGCTTTCAGAGACGATGCGGGACCAGGGGAAAGATAACTGGCTAAATTCTCTTCCGCCTGGGGCATCGCCTCATAACCATACTCTTTCAGCCCTCTTATTCTCGAATAAGTGTTAACATGAGGGCTGAAAAGACGTGATGAATATGGTTTATCCCACGATTTAGAAATTTCATTGTGCAAATCGGGAAAAAATGGAAGCCCTCGTGGTGGAGATAATGTGGTGGAAGATAAAAAGCGCTCATCTAATTTGCTTTTGGGACGAGCGCCCTTCTTCTCAGATGGCCATTCAATATTTAACTTCTCTACAGCCCGCGACATAACATCCACCAGCTCATCATATGCTGGGGAAATAAATTGTGAATCTCTTTCCCCCATGTGTGTGCTTACACTCTCCACACTCATCGCATCAACCTCCTCGGAGGAAGAGCAATAAAGTAATGGAGGGCTCTCTCCCCGGGCGGAAGAAACCGCAGATCGTGCTTCCGACACCGGGGAGAGAGCACTGGATCTCTCGGGTAAGGAAGGAGAAAGAGCCCTCGGACCCGTCTCCAACCCCTCCGAAAGATCCTTTTGCGATCCCCAGGAATGCATTCTCCGCGCTGCCTCAGCAGACGCGGGTCCTGATCCCTGTGGATCGCGAGCCTGCCCACTCTCTTTATCAAAGAGTGACAGGCGAGAGCGGAGCATGCGAAGCGGTAACATCTCACAATGCTGGCACTCAGCCCCCTCGAAGGCTGAGACCGCATGCTCCACTCCCAAACAAACGACACAAAGCTCGTGTGTGTCCCCACCCGTTAAATAACGCGGGCAGGGAGAAGCACACTGTTTGTACACTTGTTTAGTTTCCATCCTTTTCCGCAACAGACAACAGTAAATAGACAGAGACAAAATGACACAGATCGCTTGCTGAGACACAGAAGCTAATGCCGCGTTTCACCGGGTGAGCCTTTATCCCTTCCTGGTCATGACGTCACCCGCCCGTGACGCTCATTCTTTCCATTGGACTAGTTGACATTGATGCTCAGACGCATGCACGCTGGGGGCGTTCCCAAAGCGTCAAGTGACGCATCGCGAGTTCCCTCGAAAGGGAAGTCAGAATTGTGAGGTAAAAAAAATCATAATTATTTCTTAAATTGTTTTATTCCGTGGCGGAAACAACACTAAAAAAAAATGATATTTTGGCTTTACTTAACTTTTTTATGTAAACAGGTTCCACCGGTCCACATAACTATGTTTCGTTAAACAAACATAATATGTTCATGTAACTTCAACATCATGGAATTTGGTCATTTTAAGCGACCCAATTAAACTCTGAGCTAATGAGTTAATTAAGTGAATAACTGAGTGATGATTGAGCATTATTGAAGACACCTGATGTTAACAAGCAGAATCTCTGAAGGAGAAAACCGGAATGTTTAAGTCACCATTATGGAGATAAGTGTGTGTTTTAGTTGGGCTCTTGACCATTAACTTATTAACTTTAGATTTTGTTTGGTTGCTGTACATGAGTTATAACAGCCGGATGAACAATGAACTGAGGAGATCTGATGGTGTTGGTTGTGATTTAACATAATCATTATTTCACAATCATTTGACCTCAATCACTGAACTTATATTGAACCCAATTTCTGAGTTAAGTTTACCTTACTGTCATTGTAGAGCATGCTATTTTTAGCCTTTTCAATGAAATTCAAATGATAAAATCAAGAAATAAAAAATAAACTTCTTAAAAAATATCCTGAGTAGGCACACACAGACATCAAGAATCAGCATATGAATCTCAGCAATGGTGACAAACAGATCATAAGCTCATTATTTATTCATGCAGCAATGCATGATGGGAGCCATGAATGAGTTTTGATTGGTGGCACCCAGAATGCACTGCAACATGCTTTATAATTGTCACCATTGTTGAGATTCACAGGCTGATTCTTGATGTCTGTGTGTGCCTTCTCAAAATATTTTTTTAGGAAGTTTCTTTTTTATTTATTGATTTGATCATTTAAATTTCATTGAAAAGTCTAAAAATAGTATGCTCTACAATGACAGTGCTGCTATTATTCGTAAGGTTAACTTAACTCAGAAATTCGGTTTAATGTAAGATCAGTGACTCAGGTCAAATGATTGTGAAATAATGATTATGTTAAAACACAACCAACACCATCAGATGACCTCAGTTCATTGTTCATCCGGCTGTTATAACTCATGTACAGCAACCAAACAAAATCTAAAGTTAATAAGTTAATGGTCAAGAGCCCAACTAAAACACACACTTATCTCCATAATGGTGACTTAAACATTCCGGTTTTCTCCTTCAGAGATTCTGCTTGTTAACATCAGGTGTCTTCAATAATGCTCAATCATCACTCAGTTATTCACTTAATTAACTCATTAGCTCAGAGTTTAATTGGGTCGCTTAAAATGACCAAATTCCATGATGTTGAAGTTACATGAACATATTATGTTTGTTTAACGAAACATAGTTATGTGGAACCGGTGGAACCTGTTTACAGAAAAAAGTTAAGTAAAGCCAACATATCATTTTTTTGAGTGAAGCTTCCATAGATTTATCAGTTTTTGGCAGAGTATGTAAAGGCTCCGCCTTCTTCTGGAAAGGGGGCGTGGAGAAGCAGCTCATTTACATTTAAAGACACATGCACGAAATCAGCATGTTTCTGCTTCCACTCAAAAATGGGCATTTACAACATGGTATAATAAATGATCTGTGGGGTATTTTGAGCTGAAACTTCACAGACACACTCTGGGGAAACATGAGACTTATATTACATTATACATTATAATAGGTCCCCTTTAAGACTGTTCAATTTTTTTTTAAGTCAGTTACATAAAAAGGTAGATTTGTCTAATTTGATACCGAAAACTAAGACTGATTACCCCTAACTAACTGACAGGTCAGACTAGTTCTTAAGACACAGTCTTAACATAATGTTTATGCAACTGACCCCAGGTCACTTTTTATGTGATAATTAGGGAGGGGAAAATCTAAATCAGAATCACAGTTCTGTATGTTATCATATTGTAAAATGTTTATTTATTTACCTTATTAGTTACTTTATTAGCATCTGTATTTTTCAAGCTGCACGTGCTCTGGACAGAAAGACAGAACGTGTCTCGCTCTTTCTTAAATCATGTGATGACAGAGAGAGAGAGAGAAAGAGAGAGAGAGAGAGAGAGAGAGAGAGAGAGAGAGAGGCTTCAGAATGAACCTATCAATCCAGCCTGTCTATTATCTGGTGTGAGATGCATCTCCATATCAGACACCTAGTTAGTGAGACTTGTTTAAAATTAATAAAAACGGTCGCCAAGCGTGGCCAGGGACAGCTCTGGTTATTGATTAAGGCACGTCAGAGAAATAGAAGGCAGTGCTATTAAAAGTACAAATTATGTTCTGTGTTTAGCACAGCCTGTCATTCATGAAGATGGATATACATTCAGAGATAAATAGTTTCTCTTTTACTGAAGCCTGCGCTTCTGAAGCACTCCGATTAGATTAATTCAACACATGGATTTAATTTGCATTTATTCATTATTTGTAATCTATAGGATCAGAATTGCAGTATCACCAGGTTTCAATGAGTAATTATTGTTATACAGAACCCTTCAAAAGTAGATAAAAAAAAGGTTTTAAATGTTCTCTTATGCTCACAAAGACAAATAAAGACCAAAATATAGTAAAAACAGAAATATTGTGAAATATAATTGTAACAAAGCTGAAATTTCAGCATCATTACTCCAGTCTTCAGTGTCCCCCGATCCTTCAGAAATCACACTAATATGACGATCTGATGCTCAAGAAACATTTCTGATTATTTTCAGTTGAAAACAGTTGCTTCATATTTTTGTGGAAACCGTGATCCAGGTTTCAGGATTCTCTGACAAATAGAAAGACCAAAAGAACAGTAGTTTTTTTAAATAGAAATATTTTGTAAGATTATGAATGTTTGAGAGAAAAAAAAATCTTACTGACCCCATACGTTTGAAAAGTTATGTATATTAATACAATAAGTGGTGGAACATTTGGCAATCTGGAATGATATTAGCTAATACACAAAACATCACATTTACATTTAGTCATTTAGCAGACGCTTTTATCCAAAGCGACTTACATCTGAGGACTAAACCAAACGAGTCATCGTGAAGAGACAATAACAACCCAAGAAGTGCTCAAAACACAAAGTTCAGACATTCTCAGAGTAGCATAAACCAGACAAGTGAGGATTTAATTTTTATTATTTTATTTTTTTATTATGTTAAGTGCTCACAAAACATCAATTTTTTGTGTTTTGTGAGCACACAAAACACAAAAATAATATTATAATATTATTTTCTATAATATTATAGTATTATAGAAAATATTATAGTATTTCTAATATTATAGTATTTTTCAGTATTGTTTCTTTGTTACAATCTCAGAATGTATTCCAGCTTGACAAAACATTCTTGTTGTGTGATCCAGACACAAATAAATGAATGTAAGGTTACACTTTATTTTAAGGTGACATTTCATTGTACTCAAGTAATTACTAATAATGAACAACATGTACTTATAGAGTTATGGTTAGGGTTACTTGTAATTATGCATAATTTACCTTTTTTTCCATGTTAATGTCATTTGCAAATATGTTTAATACCGTGTCATTAAAACAAATATTTAAAACATTATCTTTTAAAACACTCCTAGATTATAAAGTAACTTCTAGAAGTAAAGTTGTAGCTTCATTTTATTTCGGTGTGTTAATTGCTTGTAATTCGCGGGCGCCAAGAGTTCAGCAAAACCTCAACTCTCACCCCATGTAGTTACAAGACACGTCATTATGACTGATGCCACGCCAAAACATCAGAGAAAGTGTAAATGAGTTTAAGTGTCAAAAGACACGAAGGCATCTTCTGCTCAAGCAGTTTTTCCTTTACTTTAATTGCTCATTTTTTTGTCTTTATTTTTGTTGGAGAGACCTCATGCTCTCTGAGAAACAACCACTTAATCATGTAACAAATTAAACAATATCATTCCGACAGCTCCAGATGGTCAAGTCCTGCTCCTCTTCAGCCCAAGAGGATGATTGAGAAGGAGTGAGAGAGGGGGGGATGAAAGAGGTAAAATTAATTTGTCAGAACAGAGGGAAATTTGCATTTGCGTGTAGTTTAAAGGGACCGGCAGACATTGCAGTAAACGTGCGCGTAACCGAGTACAGACAAGTGACAAAAAAGCCTTTGGTGTGTGTGTGTGTGTGTGTGTGCTGTCTGGAAGGAAAATGCAAACTAAAAGATGATTTTTGTTTACGAGAACTTTATTGGATGATGAGGCTGCCATGCGCACTAGTTTATGGCTGAACGCCCCAATCTGCGTCTGGATACAGGACCTTCTTCACCCGCAGCTGACAGGCCATCAATTTACAGATGTGTCTGGAAACAACACAACAAAAACAAAACATGGGCAGGAGAGAGAGACAGTGATGCCCAGAAGACACCTTGTGTTTTATACATATTTAATACCTTTATTTTGGTTGTCCCCATTAGACTGCAGCAATAATGAGAGCAGTGTGTAACACACACACACACACACACATCAAAGTCTGAAGCTCTCCCAGAACAGCAGAGAATCTGCTTCAAACTGAACACACCAGATACACACCATGATGGATGGATGACAGAAAATGTACAGTAAGTGTGATAAAAAAGGATTTCATGAATTACTTTGCTGAGTAATTCTGGTGTTTGCTAAGCTAGTGTTATTATCAAATTATCAAATTGAAACAGTTTATATATATATATATATATATACTGAAAATTCAGCTTTGATCACAGGCATACATTACATTTTATAATGATTTTTCCTATGATTTGACTTTTTAAAATCATGTTCATTTCCATCATTTTTTTTCAAAGTCTGGAAATATCAATTCCATTATATTTCCGGGTTGTCCAGAGAAATCAACACACACTCACAAATACAAATCCTCCACAGGTCAAAGGTCATCAGTTTTGGCCATGACTTTAGTAATCTAGGAACGGTTCAGTTTGAAGAGACTAATTAAGTGTGAATTAACCAAGTTAATCAATACAGACAAAGCCAAGATTTGTTCTGCAAAGCATGTGCAAACATTTCAATGGTGCTTTGTGTGTGTGTGTGTGTGTGTGTTCACTCGTGCGGTTATGTGATACAGTGTGTCATCTGGCTCAACAGCCCCCATGTGTGACATGAGCGGCGAGGTGTGTGTGTGTGTGTGTGCGCGTGCAGGAGCTGAATCAGCGGGAAGCGGCTCCTAATCACCGCTGCTCATCTGTTAATGAAGTTAATGAAGAATGTGACAAAAGCCAAACGTGCTGAGATACTACAAGTTCCAGCACACTGAACTGAGCTTCTGTTTATGCTCCCTTCCCTTCATCAGCTCCTCTCTCATGAATCACCTCCCCCAAACGCACAGCAGTCTTCAGCACACCGCTTTCTGGTCCGTACTCCTCCTCTTACCCCTTTCACTCCATCATCCTGCTCTTGTCTCTGCCTGTACAGGCTGTTTGTGCTGCTGACAGCTCAAAACGTTCGCGTTCACACACTTCAGCTCACAGGACGCCGGCCGGAAAGACGGGTGAGGGGCTGTCCACAGCGAGAGCAACGCGATACAAATTATTTTCTGTAAAAACTAATCACACCCTCTGGTGCTCTTCGCGTATGGGTCAAAAATGTCCGAATTTTTAATTTTTTTTTCAATGAAATGAATGTACTATATTTTAATTCGATAATGTTTTTTTTTTGCTAAATTATATTTACGCTGTATTTATAATCCATTTATTCACTTTTTGAGCATTTACCTGAATAATGCTTTAGAGAACAGACTTAAGTCCGATCTCGTTTCAAAGACGACACTTGGCAGATTATTGCTGAAGTGAAAAAAGTTTTAAAAAGTGAACTTTAAAAAAGTTAGAGAATTTTACGTTCATTGTTATGAAAAATGTGCAAAAATACTATTTCCAATTATTTTACATTTACATTTAGTCATTTAGCAGACGCTTTTATCCAAAGCGACTTACAACTGAGGACTAAACCAAGCGAGTCATCGTGAAGAGGCAAAAGCAACGCAAGAAGTGCTCAAAATACAAAGTTCAGACATAGCTCGGAGTAGCATAAGCCAGGTGTCACAGTCCTCGTCTGCACCAGTCTGTCTTTGTGTCTGCACTACACTTCCCAGAATCCTCCTCGTCTCCACACCTGAACTCACTCCCTCACTTACCAGCCTGTCCCTCGTTATCATCATCAGTGTCACCTGTTTTCACCTTGTTATGTTTGATTCTTGCTTGTATTTAGTTTGCTTCTGTTCAGTCTGTCCTGGTCGGTTGTTAACGTTAGTTAGAGTGTGTTTCCCTGCCTGTTTATACCCTTTTGATTTATATTGAGAATAAAAGTCTCGTATTGGAACCTTCAGCCTTACTCGTCTTCATCTGCCTGAACACACCGTGACAGAACAACCGACCACAAAAATATGGAGTGGGCAGCCATGGAGATCCTTCTTCTCGACCAGAAGGACCAGTCCCTCGAGGCCCACACACAGAGGTATTTGGACTTGGTACCCCATGTACATTATGATGACACCAGCCTCTGTGTGTTCTTCCGGGCAGGTCTCAACGCTGAGACCCAAGCACGCCTGCCCGGAGATGGGCCTCGAGGGAACTTTGAGGACTTCGTGGAGTGGGTGCTGTGGCATAATGGGTCGCCTTGTACCATCGGGCCCTGTCCCAGCCCTACCGAGTCTTCACCGCTGGTTCCGTCCAGCCCAGCCGAGCCCTCACCGCTGGTTCCGTCCAGCCCAGCCGAGCCCTCACCGCTGGTTCCGTCCAGTCCAGCCAAGCCCTCACCGCTGGTTCCGTCCAGCCCAGCCAAGCCCGCGCCGCTGGTTCCGTCCAGTCCAGCCAAGCCCTCACCGCTGGTTCCGTCCAGCCCAGCCAAGCCCTCACCGCTGGTTCCGTCCAGCCCAGCCAAGCCCTCACCGCTGGTTCCGTCCAGCCCAGCCAAGCCTGCACCGCTGGTTCCGTCCAGCCAATCCGAGCCCGTCGCCTGCCCGCCTGAGCCCGTCGCCTGCTCGCCCCAGCCAGAGACCGTCCAGCCAGAGACCGTCCAGCCAGAGACCGTCCAGCCAGAGACCGTCCAGCCAGAGACCGTCCAGCCAGAGACCGTCCAGCCAGAGACCGTCCAGCCAGAGACCGTCCAGCCAGAGACCGTCCAGCCAGAGACCGTCCAGCCAGAGACCGTCCAGCCAGAGACCGTCCAGCCAGAGACTGTCAACGTCCCGTCTGCCCAGCCAGAGACTGTGTTCCCACCCAGCCTCCCTCTCCCACCTCCTCTCATCTGCCACCATTCCACTCTTCCGCCACCGCCAGTCATCCCCTCAGCTCACCTTAACACCTTTGACGAGGTGGAGTCGCTGTGGGCCTGCCAGCCTGCAGCTCCAGCGTGGCTAGTGGCCGAGTCCCCGGCTACACCTCAGTCCTCAGAGCACACACCTTCATCTCGGCCTGTCACTCCTTCGCCTTCACCTAGATCCTCGGCTCCTTCATCGCCTCCGCGGTCTGTCTGCCCGGAAGCTCCGCTGGGCTCGATCGCCACTCCAAGTTGGCCTTCGGTGGTCGAAGTCCAGTTACTGCCACGGACTTCCGGGATTCGGGCTGCGCCCTCACCCTCCACCCCTTCAGCATCCATGGACTCCTCCCTTCCTCAGTCCTCCCTGTCGGCCTCCCTCACCACATCGTCACCCCGGTCATCCATCCCTACGTCACCTCTTCAGTCCCTCAGATCAGCGGCGCAGCTTCAGTCATCCAAGCCTGCAATGGCGCCATGGCTCATCGGACATTCGGTTCCGCCGTGGCCGCCCGAGGGGTCTTCACCGCCGTGGCCGCCTGAAGGGTCTTCACCGCCGTGGCCGCCTGAAAAGTCTTCACCGCCGTGGCCGCCTGAAGGGTCTTCACCGCCGTGGCCGCCTGAAGGGTCTTCACCGCCATGGCCACCTGATCTGCCAGCTCCGCCCTGGCCGCCAGGATGCCCTCCCTCCCATCCCTCTTCTACGGCGTGAGGTCACGCCTACCGGGAGGGGGGAGTAATGTCACAGTCCTCGTCTGCACCAGTCTGTCTTTGTGTCTGCACTACACTTCCCAGAATCCTCCTCGTCTCCACACCTGAACTCACTCCCTCACTTACCAGCCTGTCCCTCGTTATCATCATCAGTGTCACCTGTTTTCACCTTGTTATGTTTGATTCTTGCTTGTATTTAGTTTGCTTCTGTTCAGTCTGTCCTGGTCGGTTGTTAACGTTAGTTAGAGTGTGTTTCCCTGCCTGTTTATACCCTTTTGATTTATATTGAGAATAAAAGTCTCGTATTGGAACCTTCAGCCTTACTCGTCTTCATCTGCCTGAACACACCGTGACACCAGGCAAGCGAGGATTTAGAGGAAAGGATTTTTTTTTTTTTTTTTTTTTTATGTTAAGTGCTCCCGGAAGAGATGAGTTTTCAGTTGTCTTTTGAATGTTGTCAGGGATTCTGCATTCCGGATGAGGGTGGGGAGATCATTCCACCAGCATGGAACCGTGAATGAGAATGTTCTGGAGAGTGATTTTGAGCCCCGCTGTGATGGTACCACGAGCCGTCGCTCATTGACCGATCGTAGGCTTCTGGTAGGGATGTAGACTTGTAGTAGTGAGTGGAAGTAGGAGGGAGCTGAACCTGTGGTCAATCTGTAAGCAAGCGTCAAAGCCTTGAACTTGATGCGAGCAGCGAGTGGTAGCCAGTGCAGAGAGATGAACAGAGGAGTGACGTGGGCCCTTTTGGGCTCGTTGAAGACCAGACGAGCTGCAGCATTCTGGATCATTTGTAGAGGTTTAGTTGCACATGATGGAAGTCCAGCCAGAAGAGCATTGCAGTAATCAAGCCTAGAAATGACCAGGGCCTGGACGAGAAGTTGTGTTGCATGCTCAGTTAGGAAAGGCCTGATCTTCCTGATGTTGTGCATAGCAAACCTGCATGATCGAGCTGTCTTTGTAATGTGGTCTGTGAAGGTCAGCTGATCATCAAAGATTACTCCAAGATTTCTGACCGACCTTGATGGGGTGATTGAGGATGAATCTAGCTGGATAGTGAGGTCGTGCTGTAGAGACGGATTGGCAGGGAGGACGAGAAGCTCAGTCTTTGCCAGGTTGAGCTGCAGGTGATGTTCCTTCATCCATGCCGAGATGTCCGCCAGACAGCTTGAGATCCGTACAGCTACTGTTGGGTCATCTGGTTGAAATGAGAGGTAGAGCTGGGTGTCATCAGCATAGCAATGGTAAGAGAAACCATGTGCCTGTATGATAGGTCCCAGTGATGTGGTGTAAATGGAGAAGAGTAGCGGTCCGAGAACTGAACCCTGAGGAACGCCTGTGGTCAGTTGATGTGCTTTGGATACCTCACCTCTCCATGTGACCTTGAAGGACCTACCTGTGAGATAGGACTCAAACCAGTTGAGGGAGGTTCCAGTGATGCCCAGTGATGAGAGGGCGGACAAGAGGATCTGATGATTCACAGTGTCGAAGGCAGCAGACAGATCCAGTAGAATGAGAACTGATGATCTGGAAGCAGCTTTTGCGATCCGCAGGGCTTCCGTGACTGACAGCAATGCAGTCTCAGTTGAATGTCCTTTCTTGAAGCCAGATTGGTTGACATCCAGCTGGTTGTTCAGAGACAGGAAGGATGATACTTGGTTAAAAGCAACTCGTTCAAGTGTTTTCGCAATGAATGGTAGGAGAGAGACAGGTCTGTAGTTCTCTAGAAGTGATGTGTTTAATGATGATTTTTTAAGCAGAGGGGTTACCCGAGCCTGTTTAAATGCTGTAGGGAAAATGCCAGTGTGGAGGGATGAGTTGATAATGTGTGTGAGAGCTGGTAGAAGTGTGGGAGAGATGGCTTGTAGAAGGTGTGAGGGGATGGGGTCTAGAGGGCAGGTGGTAGGATGACTGGAGAGGAGAAGTTTAGATACTTCTTCCTCGGTTAGTGGAGTGAAGGAGAAGAGAAGGTTATTGGCTGTGGGAGAGGTTAGTCTGGGTTCCTGTGCTGAGAACTGACTGCTGATAGTGGTAGTTTTGTTAGTGAAGAAGTTAGCAAAATCATCAGCAGTTAAAGAGGAGGTGGGTGGTGGTGGAGGTGGACAGAGGAGAGAATTGAATGTCTTGAACAGTGAACGTGTGTTCACTGTTGAATAGTGAACAGTGTCTTGAACAGTGAACGTGAACGTGTCTTGAACAGTGAACGTGTGAACGTGTCTTGAACAGTGAACGTGTGTTAGAGGCGCTGTTGATCTTGTTGTGGAAATATGAAGATTTTGCGGTGTGAACATCAACAGAGAAGGCAGAGAGCAGAGATTGATACCTACTGAGGTCAGATGTGTCTTTTGATTTGCGCCATTTCCTCTCCGCTGCCCTGAGCTTGGTCCGGTGTTCACGAAGAACCTCAGATAACCAGGGGTTGGAGGGAGTGGTGCGTGCTGGCCTAGAGGAGAGAGGGCAGATATTGTCTAAAGAAGAGGTTAGGATGGAGCATAAAGTATCCGTTGCAGTATTCACATCCAGAGATGAGAAATGTGAGGGTGAGGGAAGAGAAGATGACACAGCAGAGGAAAGATGGGATGGAGAAAGTGAGCGCAGGTTTCGTCTGAAAGTAAATGGTGGGGAGGTTGGTGGAGCATGGGTAGTGAGTTGTAGATTGAAAGTAATGAGGAAATGATCTGAAACTTGGAGAGGTTTCACCAAAATGTTGTATGTGATACAGTTGCGTGTGTAAACCAGGTCCAGTTGGTTGCCTGATTTGTGAGTACCGGTGGTGATGAGCCGTTTGAGATCGAAAGAGGCTAGGAGAGAGATGAAGTCTGTTGCATACGGCTTCGCTAGGTGAATGTTGAAATCGCCAAAGACTACAAGTGGGATGCCATCCTGAGGGAAAGAGGACAGCAACACATCCAGCTCTTCTACAAAGCTTCCCAGTTGACCCGGGGGGCGATAAATAACTACAATATGGATCTTCATGGGAGTTGTAAGTGTAATAGCATGATATTCAAATGAGTTGTTATTGCATAGAGAAGAGAGAGGTGAATATTTCCAATTGTTAGAAATGAGAAGACCAGTGCCCCCACCCCTCCCAGACTGGCGAGGGGTGTGAGAGAAAGAGAAGTTGTTAGAGAGAGCAGCAGGGGTTGCTGAGTCTTCTGGACGGATCCAGGTCTCAGTCAAGCCCAAGATATTAAGAGTAGAATGAGATGCAAAGGCTGGAATGAAGTCAGCTTTATTGATTGCTGATTGACAATTCCATAGACCCATAGAAAGAGTGAGAGGTGAGTGTGAGGATGAGAGAAAAGGGCGCAGATAAGCAGTTATAAAATTATAAAATCGAAATAAATCTAATTAATAAATCTAAACAAGTTGAGTTAAAAATGTGAGCCTGATATCTCAAAAAATTAGTTTTCATTAAGATTTTGTTTGGCCGCAGTACCAAAAGCTTCCACTAGATGAAATTCGTATCCAATTTATTTCCGATGCGGCCATTTTTGACCACGAGGAGCACAATGTGACAAATTTTTACAGGACCATTTAACCGTAGCAAGTGCCAAAACCTTTACCAAGTTTCGTGCCGTTCCGAAAAAAGTCAAAAATGACTGAAGATCACCAGAGGGTTAAAATGAGATACATTTACTTGAGACATAAAATTATGCTTATTTGTCTTAGCCCACTGACAGAAGTTGCGTAAGTCTTTTCTTTCCTATTGTGACGTATATATATCTGATTGACATTTATTCTCAAATGAAAAACAAATGTAGGGCGGGACTTGATTTTGTCCTTGGGGAATTGATTGGATGGTTGTGGTTTGCTGTTGGTGGATCTCATGTGAGTGACAGGTTGCCCCGCCCTCCCACCACTTTCAGAGATTTACTCAAAGAGCAAAACTTTATTTTCAATAGCCCCTTTCACACATACATTCTTTACTGGTAAATTACCGGTAACAGATCATGTATGAACAGGACCTTTTTTAAATATATCGGTAAGTTGGTTCTGTTTCAATTTACCAGTAAGCAAAGTTGTAACATTACCAGTAAATTACCAGTATATGCGCTGTGTGAACGTGGAATGAAGACTACCGGTATTTTGAACGTACGAGGTCAGAACACGCTTACGTAAGAAGTGATTTGGGCATATCAGAAGCTGTTAAAAAAGAGCAACAGCTCTGAGCCATTCATAAAATTATGACGCAGATGACATGTTCACTCAGAACTGTTTACAAATGTCCGAAACTAAAGCGCTTCTCCTCGTCCGGGCAGATGAAGAGATTTGTCAACAACAGTTAGCGATACTGTCACGTATGATAAAATAATTTGCCTTTTCTTCAGGAAGAAGGCATAAACTTCCGGTTAATGACATCATCACAGAGTTTACCGTTATTTTGGAGTTTACTGTTCTGGCTTTTTACCGGTAACAGACCGGTAAATGACATCACAGAGTTTACCGGTATTTTGGAGCTGATGTGTGAATGGTCTGCTACCAGTAAAAAGCCAGAACGCTGTTGTTTATGTGAACAGCACATTTTTTAAATTACTGGTATAGTCTTTCTGGCAATTTTACGGTAATTTACCGGGATTGCAGTGTGAAAGGAGCTAATGTCGGCATTTTCATCTCTTTCAGAAAGCTCTCAACACAAGCTCTGTACTGGACACTGCCCATAAAGAACCTGACCCGCTCACAGCAAACCTCCTCTCAATAATTCAAGACATCTTTTGTATAATGCTTTTTAGTTGAGCCATAATGTTCTTGTATATTAAAAAAGTTCTTGATTTTGGACCCGTCATGTATTGCTGTTGTGCTTGAGTTTGAGTGCCGGCTCGTGGTTCTTTCCCATCTCGCCCACCTTCTTTCTCCCATTTTGCTTAAAGTTACAAAAGAGTTCTTGATGTTACATTATAGGTTCTGCTGTTATTTTTAGGTTTCTGGATTATTAAAAGCACCAGCTACACAAGCAAGGAATTGTGGGACATTATGGACACTACACATTGAAGGAACTTGAATGTCATGCTGAATGTCTGCTGAAAGTCCTGTGAACATCCCCTTGAATGCCCTTTTAGCGTCCATTTAACCCTATACACAGTGTCCATTCAGGGAACATTATGGCAACCTTTTTTTTGTTGTTAGCTGGGAGTACACAGATGCTTTTATAATGAAATAGAAAACAGAAAGAGTACAACTCAGATCTGCTTTAGTAAAGGGAGGAGAGAAGCATTTTAATAACTGAAGTTTAACCAGCTGTTTAAAATGCAAAATCTGTTTTTCAATGTCGATTCATTAAGGAAGGCAAGATTTTAATTAGCTTCCGGATTCACAAACATGTTGGAGCTAAACCAGCTGGAGCTGTATGTATGTATCACCAGTGTAATGAAAGAACAATTATGTAGTAATGTAAATATGATTCTATTTAGTAACCGGTAAGTGATTTAATTTGGTTAGATTGATTAAAATGACACGAAATAACTGTTGTACAGCAATACCATTTATTGCTTTGATATTATCAGCTAAATTTAATAAAGAAAACAAACTGTATTAATCATTATTTTTGTCTTGTTTAAAAAACAAAACAAAACAATGAATGATACATTTACTTACAAAATTGCAGTATATATTAAAATACTTTTACCCATAAATTGCCCCCCCCCCCCCCCCCCTTGTTTTAAGCATTAATCTGACACAAAATAATAAATACTATTTAATACATTTTATGCTCTAAACAAATAAAAAAAGTGCAATGTTTAATGAAAAAAACATTTAATTCAAGACATAATATCTGAAAACGGAAAGTCTTATTATCTTACAGTGCCTTTTCAGAGAATGTGAATGTAAACATTGATACACTGATAATAAAAGATAATAAAAAGATACATAATAAAAATAATGTTATTTTTGAGCAGCAAATCTGTCACATGTAGTTCTGTTTTGGTTTATCTGTGTTCTTTTCATGTTTTACCTGTGTTCCCATTGCTAGTTGTTTTCCATGGTAATTCATTGAGTTTGCATGTTTTCCTAAGTTATGTTAATCATCACCTGTCTATTGCCCAGAGATCTTTCTAGTTCTTTGTCCTGTATTGTTTATGTTACGTGGTTGTGATACCTGTTCCCTGAGTTTTCCTGTTCCCCGGCCATTTTGATTAAGGCCGGTTTGCTCTGATTATCTCGGTCATTGTGCGCCTCATTACAGCCACATATTGTTACAAAATCAGCACATTAGAATTATTTCTGAAGGATCACGTGAGACTGGAGTAATGATGCTGAAAATTCAGGTCTTTTAATATTTCACAAATGTACTGTTTTTATTGTATTTTTACTGTATCATTTCAAGACTTGACTACTGCAAAGCTCCACTGGCAGGCCTTCCATCCAGAAGACAACGCGTTCTGACACGTTCTTGTGCGTTCTGAACACGACAGCATGTCTGGTCTTCAATTAGCCAAAGAAAATCCATATAACATTCCTCCTGAACGTTTATCTATTCTCTGCACTTCCTTCTTGCTTCCGTATCTAGTTGTATATTAAACTTGGCATTGCGTATTACGAATATAGTTGGCTCCTTGACAAATTGCTTTTGTTCCACTCTTGTTAGTCACTTTGGATAAAAGTATTAGCTTGTGATGTGTGGTTGTAGTAAACACACGAAGATGAAGAATTATCCAAAAACAAACGAATACAAACAAGAACCAAATGACTGCAAACTACAGCCTATATAAAAAGGGCAAACAAGTAAACTAAGTGAGACACAGGTGAAAGTAATAGGCAACTATGGAAACTAACAAGGGATTAATGAGTAACCAATGAAACTGAAACTGAGCAGAGAGGAGAAACCGTAACTCAAGGAATATAAAAGAAGCATCACCGTGACATTATATACCCCTTCTAGGAGGCACATCCTTGTGCCATAAACAGTCCAACAGTGGAGGGAGGGAGGGAGGGTGGGGGTCTTGGTGTTGGATGCGGTCGAACTGGCTGAGGATGGGACCCTAGGAAAGCCGGTGGAGGAAGAACCCACGGTGGAGCCAACGGAGAGAGGAGCCAAGGTGGAGCCTGGGCAGACCAACTGACTGAGGTGGAGACCCAGGCAGAGCTGACGGGATAAAGACCCTGGGTGACACCGCTGGTCTGAAGGCCGAGGTGGAGCTGCTGGCTCGCAGACGTCGAGCCAGCCACTCGAAAGACCAGGGCGACACTGGAGGGAGTGATGACAAAGAAGGAGCCGGAGGGAAGGAGGAGCCCATTGGAGCCAAAGGCCTGAGGAGCAGCTGGAGGCCCATGCCGACAAGGAATGTGTTAGCCCAGTGGAGCCTGAGGGATGACGGACCATGGGTGGAGTCAAGGGAGCGTGGAGCGTGGAGCCTGAGGGATGAAGGACCATGGTGGAGTTGAGGGAGCGTGGAGCCTGAGGGATGACGGACCATGGTGGAGTCGAGGGAGCGTGGAGCCTGAGGGATGAAGGACCATGGTGGAGTTGAAGGAATGTGGAGCCTGAGGGATGACAGACCAATTGTGGAGTTGAGGGAGCGTGGAGCCCAAGGGATGATGGACCATGGTGGAGTTGAGGGAGCGTGGAGCCTGAGGGATGAAGGACCATGGTGGAGTTGAGGGAGCGTGGAGCCTGAGGGATGACAGACCATGGTGGAGTTGAGGGAGCGTGGAGCCTGAGGGATGAAGGACCATAGTGGAGTTGACGGAGCATGGAGCCTGAGGGATGACAGACCATGGTGGAGTTGAGGGAGCGTGGAGCCTGAGGGATGACAGACCATGGTGGAGTTGAGGGAGCGTGGAGCCTGAGGGATGACAGACCATGGTGGAGTTGAGGGAGCGTGGAGCCTGAGGGATGAAGGACCATGGTGGAGTTAAGGGAGCGTGGAGCCCAAGGGATGACGGACCATGGTGGAGTTGAGCGAGCCGGAGGGATGTAGGACCATGGTGGAGTTGAGGGAGTGTGGAGCCCAAGGGATGATGAACCATGGTGGAGTTGAGGGAGTGTGGAGCCTGAGGGAGGATGGACCATGGTGGAGTTGAGGGAGCGTGGAGCCTGAGGGATGATGGACCATGGTGGAGTTGAGGGAGCGTGGAGCATGAGGGATGATGGACCATGGTGGAGTTGAGGGAGCGTGGAGCCTGAGGGATGCCAGACCATGGTGAAGTCAAGGGAGCGTGGAGCCTGAGGGATGACAGACCATGGTGGAGTTGAGCGAGCCTGGAGCCTGAGGGATGAAGGACCATGGTGGAGTTGAGGGAGTGTGGAGCCCAAGGGATGACAGACCATGGTGGAGTTGAGCGAGCCTGGAGCCTGAGGGATGAAGGACCATGGTGGAGTTGAGGGAGTGTGGAGCCCAAGGGATGACAGACCATGGTGGAGTTGAGCGAGCCTGGAGCCTGAGGGATGAAGGACCATGGTGGAGTTGAGGGAGTGTGGAGCCCAAGGGATGATGAACCATGGTTAAGTTGAGGGAGTGTGGAGCCTGAGGGATGATGGACCATGGTGGAGTCGAGGGAGCGTGGAGCCTGAGGGATGATGGACCATGGTGGAGTTGAGGGAGCGTGGAGCATGAGGGATGAAGGACCATGGTGGATTCGAGGGAGCGTGGAGCCTGAGGGATGACAGACCATGGTGGAGTCGAGGGAGCGTGGAGCCTGAGGGATGACAGACCATGGTGGAGTCGAGGGAGCGTGGAGCATGAAGGATGAAGGACCATGGTGGATTCGAAGGAGCATGGAGCAGAGGTGGAGCTGACAAGTCGAGGTGAAGTCATAGGCCTGAAGGCCCGAGGTGCAGCCGGGGAATCCCCATCACAGGGTCGACCTTGGGATTGCGAAACCCGAAAGCTAGAAGGAGCCAGTGGAGAGTGCAGAGCCGAGGAGCTGAGTGGCACCAGCAGAAACAAACAAAATGACTGATTAAAGCAGCACTAGGTAGGAATTCCGTTTTTGTCAAACAGCGACCCCTAGAGTCGCTGTGGAGTACTTTTACTGTCGTGAATAGCACTCACGCAGAGATGGCTTGCACTCACGGCCGGATCCCCTTCCCCTGTACACCGGTACCTGTTCAGTAGGATGGACGCTGTAACGAGTGGAATAAGGTGTGGCCCCCATGTATACGGCGCCGGTTTATTTCTGTTTGATGCTCATTTTATCAGAATTTTATCAGATCTGTTTTTTGCCGTAAAGCAATTCGTTACCTCGCGAGACCTGATATCACACGATACTTCCTAACACTGAGGCCGGCGGCCCAAAGTTGCAAGGGTGGTTTTGCGGCTCACAGGCACCATGGGGGTGCGAGACGACCACCATTCAACACGAAATCAGTAATATAAACATTACAATGACTCCAAAGCTGTTCGGTTAAGGTAAAAAAGTTACTTAGTTCACCTTTAAGACATTTATTTGTTTTGTATTGCAAACTAATATGGAACCTCAGACTTTCTAAAGCAGGGGTCTCCAACTCGCGGCCCGCGGGCCGTGATATTTTGTGGCCCCCTACTTGACATTAAAGTTTAATGTTAGTGCGGCCCGTCGTTGCGTGTTCCGCGTTTAAAAAAAAATAAAAAATTATCCCTTATGGGCTACCATAGATAGTCTCGTGACAGTTTACGGTGGGTTTGTTGTCAATAGTTGTCATAGACAACCGCGAAGTACAAACATACTGCGCCTGGAAAAAATGAGCGCGTCGCTTCAATTATGAGCTCGCTTGCCGCGCGCCTACATTTGAAATAATGAACTTGAGCGCGCAAAATATGTGAGCGCGATATGTGAATGGCCCCTTGGCGAGCTGCCACCAATCAGGCCACGAGCTACTGGTAGCTCTCGAGCAACGTGTTGGAGAGAGACCCTGCTCTAAAACAATGTGAGAATAATCATTTTGAGCTTGTAATATGTGTCCAACGGGTTTATAAGAAGGTTTGCTTTGATTTGTGCAGTCAGTAATTTGAGACACTATACATGTGTAGAAAGAATTCAATAAGACGGGCAGACATGACTGCAAATATTTGTATTTCAAAAGCAATAATTGTTTTTCTAAGTATAATAAAAGGAAATGTGCCTTCCCAAAAAACCCATTCAATATCATTACAGTTTTTTACAATCACTTTGTTACTATTTTCAGAACCTTGATGTCATTTTTCACAACTCTAGACACAAAACTCACAACCAATGATCAAAAAGCACATTTTTCAAAACTCTAACCCTTTTCTCAATTGCTTGGATACAATACACATAAAACTTAGATCATTTGTTCATTCAACAAAGATCACCTGTTCAATATGACACAACTTAACATCAAAGTACTACTATTTCAAAAGGCAATTCACACATTACATTTCAAATGAGTGTCTATTCATTTCCTTACAATGATCTAACTATCAATTGATACAACTGCTCAAAATGATAAGTAACTGTTGCATTACTCTTAATGCATAGTTGTATGGAAACAGACACACAATCTTCCATGTTTACAGTAAATCATGAAAGTTTCAAGATAATGAGATTCATTGTCACCAATTAGCATGGCATGAACCAATTAGACTACAATATCCATGGATGTAGCCTAATATTTTATCATACTGTAATGCTTCATCAGACACTGTGTCTATGGTGCCAAATACTGTACCACCTTTTCAGACTATGTACAGTATTGACAGTACAGTACTGTATAGATGCAGGCCCTTGTAACTGCGTGTCCAATTCTGCCAATCACAGCAGAGCAGTGTCAGGCCTGGACTCGCCATGCCAAAGGTTTTTTCCAAGATGTCATTTTCCAACATCCATTGTGATGTAGATGTGAACCTGTGGCCAAATCCACAACACAGAGTTGATGACAGTGTAGAAGTACAGTAATCACTCCTGTTTAGTTTCTTACAGCAAGTTGAGGAACACTGCATTTGATGTTTTACAGTACTGTCTTTTCTTTTCTATTTCATAGCTAATTATTTTTGCTTTGATTTAAAAAACCATGTTGTGATTGTACTGTAGTGTTTTGCATCAATATATTACAAACTTTGTTCACAATGATTCCACTGTGTCTGTAATATTCTCTCTACTACTGCAGTACTTTTACAGAGATGTATTTACTGTACATGTAGTACCATAATGAAACCTGTATCACCTATTTTGCTCTACAATATTTAATGATTGTACGAACAATGACACAGTGAAACTATCGGTTGCTTGTGTGTGGGTGATCTATAGTTATGTTTCAATGGTATTTCACAGTTAATTTGTTTTTTGAACCAATGATTGTGCAAGTGCAAGATTTCTTTAAAGATGTGAATACACAATGCAATGTTTTGAACATTAGACAGCCTGTGTTACAAGTGATTATCGTTTTGAGTTATGTGTCTAGAGTTTTGAAAAATGACATCAAGGTTCTGAAAATAGTAGCAAAGTGATTGTAAAAAACTGTAATGTGTTGTATAAAGAAAATAAAAAGGACATAAGCAAATATAAATATCACAAATATGTGTTATAGACAAAGAAAGTTTGTAAAATGAACTTTAACTGTCAGAAGGACAGCTCATGAAGAACCAATCATGTACAGAAAGGAATGTTCAAATTCAGAGGAACTGTTCAGAAGAAACGTTAATAATAAATATTGAGAAGATTGGATCAGTTGTGCTCCTTTTTTGGAATACTTGAATACTATTTTTTGTGGAATACTTGATGCGGCCCAGCCTGACCCCGACTCTACCTCCAGCGGCCCCCAGTTAAGTTGAGTTTGAGACCCCTGTTCTAAAGCATAGCTATGTTCAAAAGCCTTATGTTCAAAAAGTGGGCACAAGGCCCATCTTTTTTCTACTGCTTTGTATTTCTTAACAGTTATTAAGATGTGTGTGTGTGTGTGTGTGTGTTGGCAGCCATACCTTGGTTTTACTGTGAGGCTGGACACAGGATGTGTAGGCTGGGACTTCCTGTGGCCTCCCTGCACCCCTGTCATCAGTCTGTGCTTCTGGCTACAATCAGACATACCCTATTCACACATCCAGTACTGCTCAGAGAGTGTGTGTGTGTGTGTGTGTGTGTGTGTGTGTGTGTGTCCCACAAAGATGACAACATCTGAAATCCTTGTCTTTGTGGGACGTTCTTTTTTGGTCCCCATGAGAAAAGTGATGTTGTTTGAAAATGTACAAATGCAGAAAGCTTTGTGTGATGGGAAGGTTTAAGGGTAGAGTTAGTGCAAGGAGAGAGAATATACAGTTTGTACAGTATAAAAACCATTATGTCTAAGGAGAGTCTCCATAAAACATGAAAACACAACATGTGTAAGTGTGTGATTGAGAATGGCATAGTATCTA